>NW_028234427.1:29902471-29904971 GCF_977035675.1 Penaeus japonicus | reverse complement strand
AATAATGGTGACGCTCATGATAATGATGGTGATTATGATGATGGTAATGATGGTAGTGGTGGTGGTAGTGGTGAAGGTGAAAATGATGATGATAATGATAATGATAATGATGATAATGATGATGGTGATGATAATGATGGTGATGGTGGTGATGATGATGATGATGATGAGGAGGAGGAGGAGGAAAGTCAGCGAAGGATGAAGAAGAGTAGAAGGAGGAGGTGGTAGTAGACGATGATGACGATGATGATATAATAAAAGCTAGTGATCTTTCCTCCACATCACCACTCTACCGACAAGAAGCCTTATACCCCCTCTCATCCTACCCCCCCTCTCCCCATCACACCGCGGAGGCCACGAAAGGATGAAAAGCCTTCAAGGAATTAAACGAAAAAGGCTTTCAAAAACGTGGACATTTTTTTCATTAGTATTAAGCCTACTTCTCCCTATCTCACGAGCTTAATACCCCTCCCTCGAGAGACCAGGAGGGGGGGAGGGAGAGGGAGAGAGAGAGGATGAGGAAAAGGGAGAATAGAAGGGAGTGGGAGAGGAAGGGATAGACAGAGGGAGAGGGAGACGGAGAGGAGAAGGGAGAGAGAGGGGGAAAGAAAGACAGAGGGAGAGGGAGGGTTAGAGGGAAAAGGAGAGAGAGAGAGAGAGAGAGAGAGAGAGAGAGAGAGAGAGAGAGAGAGAGAGAGAGAGAGAGAGAGAGAGAGAGGAGAGAGAGAGAGAGAGAGGAGAGAGAGAGAGAGAGAGAGAGGAGGGGGAGAGAGAGAGAGAGAGAGAGAGAGAGAGAGAGAGAAGAGAGAGAGAGAGAGAGAGAGAGAGAGAGAGAGAGAGAGAAGAGGAGGGGGGGGGGAGAGAGAGAGAAAAAAGAGAGAGAGGAGAGAGAGAGAGAGAGAGAGAGAGAGAGAGAGAGAGAGAGAGAGAGAGAGAGAGAGAGAGAAAGCGGATAAGGAAAAAGAAATTAAGAGCATCAAGGAAGAAAGGAGAAAGAGAATAACAGGAAGAGAGTAAGAGAACACTGAAGTAACAAGAGAGATGAGCAACAGAGAGGGAGAGTGCGAGAGAGAAGAAAGAGAAGAAAAGAGAAAAAAGAAAAAAGAAGAAGGGAAAGAGAGCAAATGATAGAAAGAATAAAAGAGAGAAAGAGCAAAGGAAAAAAAAAGAGCCAAGGAGAGAAAGAGTAAAAGAGAGAAAGGGCAAAGGAAAAAAAAGAGCAAAGGAGAGAAAGAGTAAAAGAGAGAAAGAGCAAAGGAAAAAAAAGAGCAAAGGAGAGAAAGAGTAAAAGAGAGAAAGAGCAAAGGAAAAAAAGAGCAAAGGAGAGAAAGAGTAAAAGAGAGAAAGGGCAAAGGAAAAAAAAGAGCCAAAGAGAGAAAGAGATCTGTATCCCAGTAGCAACTCCCATTGTCTCCGCCGATTCAAGAAACTCCAAGAAAATAAAAACAATAATAATAAATAAAATAAATAAAAATAAATAAACAAATAAATAAATAATAATAAACAAAAATAAAAAACACCACTGGCGCCGACGAAGATTCCTGACCTCGAGAGCTTTCGTCTCTTGTCAACACCTTCCTCTCTCCATCTTCTCTTCTCAAAGCTGATTCAGTTACAAAAGAAGTTACAAGATCATTACAAAATACGTCCGACTTCAGTATGAGAGATAACTATACTACGACGTATTGTTTAACTTCCTTTACTGTAATCATAAATACTCTCTCTTGAATGAAACAGAGAGAGAGAGAGAGAGAGAGAGAGAGAGAGAGAGAGCGAAGGAAAGAGAGAAAGAGTAGGAGAGATAGACGGAGAGAAAGAGTAGAAGAGAAAGAAACGGAGAGGGAGAGCGAAGAGAGGCAGAAAGAGAAAAACGGAGAGAGAGAGAGATAGGGAACGGAGGAAAGAGTAAGGGAGAAATCGGAGAGAGAGAGCGATGGAAGGAGAGAGTGTGAGAGAGAAAAACGGAAAGCGAGAGCGAAGGAATGGGGGAGAAGAGAAAAACGAACAAAGTGAGCGAAGAGAGGGAGAAAACAGTAAGAGGTAAAGAGCGAAAGAGAGAAAGAGTAGGAGAGATAGACGGAGAGAAAGAATAGAGAAGATAGAAACGGAGAGGAAGAGGAAAGACCAGCAGAAAAAGGGGGAGAGAGAGAGACAGAGAGAGAGTGCGAATGAAACGGGGGAAAGAGTAAGTGATAAATTGGAGAGAACGTGTGAGAGAGAAAAACGGAAATGAAGAACGAGGGAAGGGGGATAGAGAAATACGAAGGGAGGAAGAAAACAATAAGAGCGAAAGAGAAAGAGATCTGTATTACTGTATGATATGCCTTCCTCTCTTTCGCCTTTCCCATTCCTTCCATTTCCCTCTCTATTCCTCAATCTATCCCTCCATTTCTTATTCTCAAGATGGAGATAAAGTCAAGACTGACTCTGAAATAGACAGTGAAAACACTTCACTGATCACTGACATGAAAATGTAATGAGAGAAGGAAGGAGATTGAGA
>NW_028234427.1:29897471-29899971 GCF_977035675.1 Penaeus japonicus | reverse complement strand
CTGAAATTCAATATCAATAATTGCAATAATTATATCAATAACTGCAATACTAATACGAAAGGAAGAGATTAACAGTACTCACGAATCCTAAAAAAAGTGTCAAACACAACACGTGAAATAGAAGTGACATACACCCAACAACAAAAAACCGAAGCATACCAACAAAACGCGCAAAATAAACCCCGAACCCCGTTCAGCACACATCTAATGAACTTGTATTGATACCGAAACAACCAGGGAAACATATCGCCCCGTCAGACGCGAGTGAAAAAAAAAAGATAACAAAAAAAAAACAATGGCGGTGGGCAAGACTTCATTTTTCGACGAAGTTCCCCCTCGTCAGCATATATAGGGGAGGGAAATACGCTTATTGAGGGGCCCCTCCACCATTACTCCGACGTTATGCTTATTGAGTGGCTTGGGTGGTTTCAGGGTTTTGTGTACTTAATGTAGTGGTTTGTCTAAGAAACGGATACTGTGATTCTATGTACGCACCAGGATTGAAGGATTAAGTTTAGTTTGCAGGAAATATTTACTTTCGAGAAATAGGGTGTCGTAGGATAAAGATCGATAAGATTGAGATATGGAAATGTAACACCGGTTTTTGGATTCACAACAAAGAAGGGAAATTGATAGAAATCTTTCTCTCTCTCGCTCTTGCTCTCGCTCTTGCTCTTGCTCTCGCTCTCGCTCTCTTTCTCCCTCTCTCTCTCTCTTCTCTCTCTCTAATTAACTCATTTACTTATTTACTTATTTACTCATTCACTCTCTCCCCCCCCTCTCTCTCTCTCTCTCTCTCTCTCTCTCTCTCTCTCTCTCTCTCTCTCTCTCTCTCTCTCTCTCTCTCTCTCTCTCTCTCCCTCTCTCCCTCTCTGTCTCTCTCTTCCCCCCCCCCCCCTCTCTCTCTCTCTCTCTCCCTCTCTCTCTCTCTCTCTCTCTCTTATTCACTCAATTACTCACTCACTCACTCACTCACACTTCGTCTCTCCCTCTCTACTCCCTCACTCAACTGCATCATCTTTACCGAATTCCCTCACGAATCACCTCAAGAAAAGATATCTTTATTTTCCTTCATCGCCATCCACAGACACCACATGGGGCGTTTCGAGAATCGACGTTGAACTTTGTGATTATTTTACCCTCAACTGCAATGCAACTGCAATCACGTCACATCGAAATTTATAGCGCAACGTTATATCTTAATGTTATGAAGAATGTTATTAAAGGATAAAATGAGAAAATTACAAAAAAATAACCCTAATAACAGCGATAATAACATATGCAATAACATATGCTCGTAATCATGTCATTATGTTCTTCGTAATTGAACATTATGATAATTCTAATCGAATTGAGTTTTGTAATAGTGATCATAGTGATATGATAATAAATGCAAATGTTATTAAAAAGGAGAAAAAAATAATAATTCGAATAGTGAAAGACATAGCAAACGGAATACAGAAATAAAAAGAATGAATAAAGGGAATGCAACGAGAGACAAGAACAAGACAAGAAGTGAAAAAGAAATGGAAAAAAAGACAGATAAAAGAAAGAAATTGTGGAAAGGAAACAGTCAGTGAGAAATACACACACACACACACACACACACACACATATATATATATATATATATATATATATATATATATATATATAGAGAGAGAGAGAGAGAGAGAGAGAGAGAGAGATCCTATCAGAGGGGCTGGTCTACCTGAAAGTCCTTCCCACTTGAGGCAAGTCCGCTGATCCTGTGTGTGGCCTCTCCCCGTCACAGCTTATGGCGAATATCTTTCTATACCTGCAACTGCCCTAATGCTCGCTCTGACCTAACTTCTGTTTGGTCCTTCACGCTTCAAAAGAGCCACTTCACCTCACTCATCTCTTTACTCATAACTGCTTAACTGCTGCTTGCCTCACACAATGCCTTGTGGTTCCATTCGGTAATTTACTTCTTCTCTTGCTTTACCCCCCCCCCCTCCCCAGCCCCCAATCTAGTTCGACCTGAGTCACTTCTTCAACTCGTCCTCATAACCAGAAAATAAAAGATCCAATACTCTTCCCATGACCTCATCCATGACTCATCACGACCTACGATCAACATGACGTCCTTCAAAAACCATGACCTACCCAGGCCTTTCACCTCCGAGGTCAACGCCCCCCTTTCGGAATCCAAGAACGAGAGTCAATGACCCGAGGAAGAGCCGGCACTGACCTCCCTTTGCAATATTTCCCAGGCGAGACGACCCGACCTTCCGTGCTCCTTTAACGCAGCCATTACTTCAGGTCAAGATGGGTTGCTTCGTTATAACTGACCATTAAACCCCGAGACACTGAGCGACGCCTTATTCGCACTTCGGAGGATGACGTCATTCCGCACAACGGGAGGAATTCCGGGGTGGAATCACTTCCTTGTAATGGCGTGTTGATTCAGTGAATATATGGAGGAGTGTCATCCTTCTAATCAAAAGGTATCTTTCCTATTAATAAGGATCATAGTTAT
>NW_028234427.1:29882471-29884971 GCF_977035675.1 Penaeus japonicus | reverse complement strand
CTTTCACATTCCCACTCCACCTGCCACAATCTTCCACATTCCCACTCCACTTGCCACAATCTTCCACATTCCCACTCCACCTGCCACAATCTTTCACATTCCTACTCCACCTGCCACAATCTTTCACATTCCCACTCCACCTGCCACAATCTTTCACATTCCCACTCCACCTGCCACAATCTTCCACATTCCCACTCCACCTGCCACAATCTTTCACATTCCCACTCCACCTGCCACAATCTTTCACATTCCCACTCCACCTGCCACAATCTTTCACATTCCAGTACACCTGGCACAATCTCTTACCTTCCCACCCCACCCGCCACAATCTTTCACACTCCCACCCCACCTGCCACAATCTTCCACATTCCCACTCCACCTGCCACAATCTTTCACATTCCCACTCCACCTGCCACAATCTTTCACATTCCCACTCCATAAGCCACAATCTTTCACATTCCCACTCCACCTGCCACAATCTTTCACATTCCCACTCCATAAGCCACAATCTTTCACATTCCCACTCCACTTGCCACAATCTTTCACATTCCCACTCCACCTGCCACAATCTTTCACATTCCCACTCCACTTGCCACAATCTTTCACATTCCCACTCCACTTGCCACAATCTTTCACATTCCCACTCCACTTGCCACAATCTTTCACATTCCCACTCCACCTGCCACAATCTTTCACATTCCCACTCCACCTGCCACAATCTTTCACATTCCCACTCCACTTACCACAATCTTCCACATTCCCACTCCACCTGCCACAATCTTTCACATTCCCACTCCACCTGCCACAATCTTTCACATTCCCACTCCACCTGCCACAATCTTCCACATTCCCACTCCACCTGCCACAATCTTTCACATTCCCACTCCACCTGCCACAATCTTTCACATTCCCACTCCACCTGCCACAATCTTTCACATTCCCACTCCACCTGCCACAATCTTTCACATTCCCACTCCACTTGCCACAATCTTTCACATTCCCACTCCACCTGCCACAATCTTTCACATTCCCACTCCACTTGCCACAATCTTCCACATTCCCACTCCACCTGCCACAATCTTTCACATTCCCACTCCACCTGCCACAATCTTTCACATTCCCACTCCACCTGCCACAATCTTTCACATTCCCACTCCACTTGCCACAATCTTTCACATTCCCACTCCATAAGCCACAATCTTTCACATTCCCACTCCACCTGCCACAATCTTTCACATTCCCACTCCACTTGCCACAATCTTTCACATTCCCACTCCACCTGCCACAATCTTTCACATTCCCACTCCACTTACCACAATCTTTCACATTCCCACTCCACCTGCCACAATCTTTCACATTCCTACTCCACCTGCCACAATCTTCCACATTCCCACTCCACCTGCCACAATCTTCCACATTCCCACTCCACCTGCCACAATCTTTCACATTCCTACTCCACCTGCCACAATCTTCCACATTCCCACTCCACCTGCCACAATCTTTCACATTCCCACTCCACTTACCACAATCTTTCACATTCCTACTCCACCTGCCACAATCTTCCACATTCCCACTCCACCTGCCACAATCTTCCACATTCCCACTCCACCTGCCACAATCTTTCACATTCCCACTCCACCTGCCACAATCTTCCACATTCCCACTCCACCTGCCACAATCTTTCACATTCCCACTCCACTTGCCACAATCTTTCACATTCCTACTCCACCTGCCACAATCTTTCACATTCCCACTCCACTTGCCACAATCTTTCACATTCCTACTCCACCTGCCACAATCTTCCACATTCCCACTCCACTTGCCACAATCTTTCACATTCCTACTCCACCTGCCACAATCTTCCACATTCCCACTCCACTTGCCACAATCTTTCACATTCCCACTCCACCTGCCACAATCTTTCACATTCCCACTCCACCTGCCACAATCTTTCACATTCCCACTCCACCTGCCACAATCTTCCACATTCCCACTCCACTTGCCACAATCTTTCACATTCCCACTCCATAAGCCACAATCTTTCACATTCCCACTCCACCTGCCACAATCTTTCACATTCCCACTCCACCTGCCACAATCTTCCACATTCCCACTCCACTTGCCACAATCTTTCACATTCCCACTCCACCTGCCACAATCTTTCACATTCCTACTCCACCTGCCACAATCTTCCACATTCTCCTTCGATTCAACGCCAGCACTCCACCCGAGTCCACTATTCCTACGGAAATACGACTCCACCGGATATCTGTGTTGATTACCTCCGCTCACTATGGCTGTGCAACAATTAAACTATAACACTCTGTCATTTGCAGTGGTCATTGCAACACGCGAGTTGGTAAACAGGGCCATTACCGTCGATTACAGCCAATAACAATGGGAATGTACTTGCCTTGTCACGAACTACAGCTCTGTCCTCTGTCGCCATGTACTGTACCCACCTGGAAGATAAAACATACATACAATTTTTTAGTCAAAA
>NW_028234427.1:29867471-29872471 GCF_977035675.1 Penaeus japonicus | reverse complement strand
ACAGTCGAATAGCTATATCAACAAACCATGCTAAACTGCAATGCCTTTGGTATTGAAATGCTGAGAAGCTATTCCCTAGACTTTCGCAGCGAAAGGTCTCGTAAACTCCGCCACCATCATAATCAGTACAGCTGCGATTTTCCTATGACCGTTTATATTCCTTCTGCTAACGAGGAAAGTTAATAAATTACGCACTCGTCACTTGAGGAATCCTTGTCCCAAGTGACTCCTCGAGTTTCCAAGGAAATCTGCAGTGCGTTACCACTTCACGGTAGGTGCAGTTACGTGTCGAAAAAATCATGTATTTGAAAATGGTGCTATTTTTCTTTGTAATTACAATAAATGTATGTGTTTCATGTCTTTTCTTTTAGGTACGAGTATACGTGTGTATTTCCGATATTTTGTTTTTAGTCTTTTTTTTATTTAGCTTTGAAATCATTTAATGTTATAGATATGACATGACAGAGAAAAGTTTGAAAATGCTTTGTTATCACGGCTCTAAAACTCTGGTCAAGAAAAACAAGAACGAATATATAAAACAAATAGAAACTAAACAAATACCGAAGATTAAACAAAGGCATCCGACTCTCAAAACACCAAATGTTTAAAATACCCTCAGGAAAAAAAAAAAAAAAAAAAAAAAATAGGCAGTCATCCCGGTAACCTGATTTTCCAACCAGCAATAAAGTCGATTAGATAACCGCAACACCGCATGTAACTCGACCGAAAGAACAGGGCCTCGAAAGGGCATTAGTTTCCCCAGTCGGCCGCGAAACCCATCGACCGGAAGAGACGGTTTCTCCGCCGTAATAACCGGCGACTTTACGGGGCGAACGCTGTCCGATTCTCGCCCGCGGGACAAAGGCCTTCCCGCGGACCTAATATATGCTGAAGGGAAGGGATTAAGATAGCATTGTGGTTAAGATGAGGTTTCTTGCCTTTAGAGAAGAAAAATGAGGATAAGGCGAAGAGAGAGGAAGATATGGAGGAGACGAAGAAGAAGAAGATGAACAGGAAAAAGAAGAGGATGAAGAAGAACTGGGAGAAAGAAGAAACAGAAGAAGCACAAGTAGAAGAAGAAGATGAAGAAAGATAATCATAAGAACAGTAAGGACCAAAAGAAGAACCAAAACCAGTGCCAGAAGAAGAAGAAGGAGGAGGAGGAGGAAGAAGAAGTATAAGAAGACGAAGAAGTAGAAGACCAAGAAAAGGGAGAAGAGAAGGAATTCGGAACAGTGTTAACTCAACGCCAAAAGACCGTCGATATTAAGACGCGAAAGGAAAGGAAAGGAAAGAAGGAGGGGAAAAGACCTCAGAGAAGAGAGGAGGAGGATGGCGGGAGGGGGAAATGGACAGAAGAAGAGGGGAGTCAACCCGAAGAAGAGGGGCAGGGAGAAGAGAGAAGGGAGAGGGCGAGGAGGGGAAGGAGGGGAAAGGGAGAAAAGAGGGGGGGGGGGGGCCAACAAGGCGAAGTAGGAGGGCAGGGAGGCAGTAGTGAAGGAAGGGGAGGCGAGGGGAGGGAGGGCGGGTGAGGGGGGCGGAGGGGGGGGGGGGGGGGGAGTAGGGGGGAGGGAGAAAGGGAGAAGGGAGGGGGGTAGGGGGAAGGGGTTGTTTTTGCTTTAGGGGAATATCATCTTGTTTTCATATTATATGTTTAATTAATTTTAAGGGATTATGTTCAACATATCATGATCATTAATAACTATATCAATTCAGCATTAACATTCTTATATCCTCTCACTCGATTATTCCATTCTCATATCTCTCTCTCTCTCTATCTCTCTCTCTCCTCTCTCTCTCTCTCTCTATATCTCTCTCTCTCTCTCTCTCTCTCTCTCTCCCTCTCTTTCTCTCTCTCTCTCTCTGTGTGTCGTGTGTTGTGTGTGTGTGTGTGTGAGTGTGCTCTCTCTCTCTCCACAAGTGTCTCCTCTCTATCGCATCTCTCCCATCCCTACCACTCCTGCTCTCATCCCTCTCTCTCGTCCGCGCCTCGTCTGTCTTCAATTCCTCGTCCTCTCCTTATCTCTCCCCTTAACCCTTCTCTCCCTTACTGCTCCTCCCTCTCCCCTTCCCCCTCCCCCCCTTCCCCCCCCCAGATCCCCCGTCCCGCGCTCTCTCTCCTCAAACACTAGACACACCTCTCATCTCTCTCTTTCTCTCTCTCGCTCTCACTTCTCCCCATTGTCCCCCCCCTTCTCCCCGTGGTGTGCTTCTTCCCTCTCCAATGTCATGACCCTGCGACACACAGCCGCAAATACACACGACAAGTGCAACTAAAACAAACGGCGCTTCCCTCCTTCACGTTAAACAAGTCACCAAAGTTATAGTGGCTGTAAATCTCCGCGGAATGTGCTCTCCGGACGGCTCATAATGGCGCTCCTCTGCCGGTGGTTAGTCATCGGCAGGACTCCCGTTTCCTTCGACCGGACTATCGGCAACTCCTCCTCCTTCGCTTCCTGTTCTGAGAGGTCTGTCGGTTCCATTCTCCTTTTTTTGTGTGTGTGTCCTTTCTACTGCTTTGTCGTTATTTTTATTATCATTCTCATGACCATAACAAACAGTTTAATCGTCCTTATCATCTTTATCATTTTCACTTCTAATATCAATACTATTATTATCATTTATTATAACTGATATCATCATAAATTTCATTATTATTATTATCATCATTATAATCATTTTTATTGTCAATATCAATATCATCATTATAATCACCATCGTCATCACTATTAAAATCAGAACATCATTATCATCCCTTTTCCTCCCACTCTTTTTAAACGTTTTTTTTCCTTCTACATGTGTATCGGCTCCACATTCTATATATTCCCCCCTTTTTACATGTTTATCGGCTCATTTCTTTATCTCTCTATATCTTTCTATGAGCTCCCACTTCTCTTCCACGTTTTTTTTCCTTTACAAGTCTATCAGCCACACTTCCTTCACCCTCGCTCCTGTATCCGAAAACCATAGCCTTACTCACACTTATGAACTCCCTCGCGCACCTCACGGTAGAGTTCCTGTCTCTCACTCTAAACCGTAGCTTCTGATCGAGATGGAGCGAGATGGGTTCCGGTGACAGATAGCCTGTGGTGGCCATAAACACATGCTTTGCAACGCTTCCCACACACTTTCCTGGACGTATACCTTTCGTATTTGGGTCGTATTATCGTCCCTCTGGCATATGGTTTGTTTATGGTTGTTACTCCACAGTGAAAGGTTCGCTGGAGTTTCCAACGAGTCAGTTAGTTCTATAACGGTTAACGCATTACAAACATACCGGTCATTCCTTATCTAATACCATACACATTCATGGCAAGCGCAGATATAAACTTCCGCCTCGCTAAGCTTATAAATAAAAGCGGCCATTACAATAAATAGCGGACAACATTTCGAGGCGCGGCAACTGCCAGAGGATCACGTCCCTGTCAATAAATACACTCCTGAGATTACACGCATTCATTCACTCTCTTCATGATCCAACAAATATCGAATAACGTCACGTCCCCGAGCTGTAAACAGAGACAACCACCTTGCCAAGAGCTTACACACATGCCTTGTAAACGCACACACATACGCAGGGAAAGAGAGAGCGAGGGGGGGGGGGGCTAGAGTGTGTGGGGGGGGGGGGATGGGAAGACACACGCACACCCACAGAATGAGTGAAAGAGAGAGAGAGAAAGAGAAAGCACGCGTTTCCTTGTCCGGAATAATATCGGCGAGCGTCAACATGCTTCTTCCCCCCCCCCCCATCACCCAAGAGCGTGCGGGGATCCCCCTAATTCACTCGAGGAGAGAGATTGGAGATCTTTCAATGTCTCGGGGATCCTTCCGGCCAGAGCTGACTCGCATCTTTCATCCGGCTCGAAGTGGCGGTCAGTGTCGCTCGGCGGGGAACGATGTCGCTCAGCTCGACCTTTCTCCGACAGGGGTGGCCTCGTGCCTCCGCCCGTGATGATGCAATAATGTATTTCCTCGGACTGTGGCTCGGGGGCAGGACTTGCAATACGCGTTTAATTGCAAGGATACGAGGTAGCCTTTGAGAGGGAATTGCATCCTCTTAGCAGGGTTGGTTTGGTTTCTAAATATTCTTTGTTTTAACTTTTATATTTACAATTTGTATGCTTAATTCTTACCATTGTCAATGTCATAACCATTACCTTTTGAGCCATCGGTATTATTTCCGTTAAGAGCATTACGAACATCCATGTTATTTTCGTATCATCATATCATAATAATTATCATTAATCATTATTATTGTTATTACTATAATAAATGTCTTGGCCTTTGATGTGTTTATTATTATTCTCTTTTATCTACATCACCTTTTCCTATTACTATGACTGCTCTCATTTTTCACCGAATTGACCCTAGACTGTTTCTTAGGTCAACAACTGCTTCTGATGCTGACCTACGCTGTCTCTGACCTGCAGGCGTCTTTAGAGCGAGCACCGGAACCACTAATCCAGGCCTTTGATCGCCGTCAGCGCCAGCTTCATTAGCGCTTCTCATGACATGTTGTGAGTGCCTCTAATGCTGGCCGAGGAGAGCTGCTAATTACTGAGCATAGCAGCGCCAGAGCCAGATGTCGAGACACTCATTTGGGGCCATTCCTAATTAATGGAAACTTTGATACTGTCTACGCACCGCAACATGTACTCTATATAATATTTTTAATATATACGTTTACACCCTTGTAAAAAGATCAGCAGACGTATACACGCTCGCTCTCGCTCTCGTTTTCGCTCTCTCTCTCTCTCTCTCTCTCTCTCTCTCTCTCTCTCTCTCTCTCTCTCTCTCTCTCTCTCTCTCTCTCTCTCTCTCTAACACACACAAACACACACACACGCACACACACATCCACGGAGACAAAGCAACAAAGTGCTAAACACATAGAGATCACCAGAAAATACCGACCCCATCTGTTGCGCCTCGAAAGAGTGACCAAACTCCCGATTCGATGAAGCTTAAGTTTATCCCCAAACATTGCAAACATCCGATAA
>NW_028234427.1:29862471-29864971 GCF_977035675.1 Penaeus japonicus | reverse complement strand
TATTATTACCATTGCCCTCATTACTATTATTATCATAATCATCGCTATTGTTATCATTATCATTATTATTGACATAATTAGTAAAAAGATAATAATCACTATCACCGTAGTCATGAGCATCATTACGAAGCAGAAATCAACGTAGCAATAATAATGTGAAGAAAGGCTTGTGTTTGCAATGCGATTATTGACGTTCCATGTTGCTGTTGTGCAATTGGCAACATTTCAAATAGGATGATACGGTGATTCCTTTTTAACTTGTGGAATTAATTTGATTCTCCGGAAATAATGGTCGTGGTTGGTGGAGAGATGTAGAGAATTCTGGCACCCTTGGAGAAGTGACTGTATGGTTATCAGCCGTCCCGTGAGAGTTTTAGCGACGGAAAGAATATCCTTTGGAGCAGATATCAAAGTTCACCTCCAAGAAGATTAAACGTCATTTTGTTTATGACGTTCTACATAGTTCATCTTCTTTTCTAAGTACCTTTTATCCCTTCTCTTGGTATTGTACGTCGTTTCCTCACAGCGACATTACTAGACACTTCTCTCCTCCATTTCCCTTCGCTTCTTCTTTCGCGTTTCCGCCATCGTGAAGTCCCTGGACAGACATTCACTTCATCTCCATACGTAGTTTCACAAGGACAACTTTAGGGCTGCAGAGTTGACATAAAATCTATATCAGCTGACCATCACCCAAAGCCCTACGTTCGTTAATCCCCCCTCTGATGTGCCTGCAATGTGCCAGCTGTGCATCACAACACTGTGTCAGATGGTTGCAAGATTGTGCCATCTCCACGTCCCATAATGCCATTGGTATTCAGAATAATTTAGGTGATCTGAGCAGCACTACTGTGTATCAGTTGGGTGTCAGAAGAATGTATTGATCACAGGTCATACTGATGTGCCATTGCAAGAGTGGTACTACTCTGTAACACCTAAATATACACACCATGTTAATCGTGCATTATAATTACTTAAGTCACACCCCAAATATATACACTAAATGGCATCCACAACTAACCATTAAAACAAAGGACCGAACTGACACTGCAAACATTGCTAGGGGGACATGTTATACACAATAAATCCACATTGCAAAACTGAGAGGCAACGAAACAAATGCAGCTTCATTCGCAGCGTAATTTCACCAAACCGACACCATAAGACTATCAATTAAGCAACACAGGCGTCGCAATTGCAAACGCGATTTACATACAAAACAGTGAAACATGTCTAATGCTGGGCAATGCCTAAATGCCATACATTGCACAAGCTTGCAACTAGACGAGATAGCACATGAATCTGCAGTGCCGCACTAAAATTAAAAACGCCATCTGCCCATCGGGTTACAGTATCAACCATGAAGTACAATACCCAACCAACTAGACTCCTTTTTCATCCGAACACAAACACTGAACACCATTTAACCACTAATACCTTGTGGCAACTGCGCATTGTAACATCAACATCTAGTCTTCTGAATGATACAATCCAGTGTCTTTCACCCTCAGAATATGTATGGCATCGCTATCCCACCCTCGCTATGAAACACTGCAATTCAAAGGTCGGATCCATAGGGACGCATCTAATCGCCATATTGCCACTGTACAAATGGCAATTTCCCTTCAATTAAAAGCACAAATCACATGTTCCGGAGAATAAAAATTTAATTAAACAAACGAGTTAGCGTCGCATTAACAGGCGTTCCCTATTTAACAAAGGGACAAGTATAGTGTGACTTGTTGTTCTAAAACTGACAAACCTCTCATATTTAAGCTATGTTCTTGCAAACAGTGTATTTGTACACTGTATTCGCCCATAGTATACATAGTAACACTAGCGCCATCTGTTAAGTAGTCAACTTGAATGAGAATATTGCCGCCTTTGAGAGGAAGGTGAAATAAGTGGCTTGCGAAGTAAGAAAGGGATGAAATAAGTTATTCGAAAAACCTCAGCGAAAGTCTCAGTGTATCAAGCACTTCTAAAAACTTTTCCTTTTATTCATAGGAGCAAATTGCAGGGCGGAACAGCGTCCACGTGGCCCATACGGTTAGCAATTCTTTCTTCAAACAAACACAAACACACTACGCTGCATACGGAATACTTCTATCGAGAGAAAGTTAGAGCCTACCTTCTCCTAATGACCTAGCAAGGCGTTAATTACAATTCCATTTTGTAGGTAACTCAGAGAGAAAACGCACAGCACAGTTGGTCACATCACCCGACAAAGTCCACTGAGATCCGAAGCTAAGCATCCCCGCACGACCATGCCAGCGCGGCCAGAAGACGATCGTTGTTTCGCTCGGCATCAAGCGCGTCCAAACGCATCATCCTTCTTTTGTTTTGGCGGTTCTCCACCCTAATGTATCATTCACCTCTATGTTTCCTTTACTCTAGGCCTCTGGCAATCCTTCTGTTCTCCCTCCAGTGAAGGAGTCAACAAGATATAACTCAAGAGCGCGGGATATTACTCGGGATTCCATTCAGTGAACGAAACGGG
>NW_028234427.1:29842471-29857471 GCF_977035675.1 Penaeus japonicus | reverse complement strand
GTCTCTCGCTCCCGGTCTCTCTCTCTCTCTTTCTCTCTTCTCTTCTCTTCTCTTCTCTTCTCCTCTCTTCTCTTCTTTCCTTTTCTCCTCTCCTCACATTTCCTTTCCTCTCCTCTAATCTCATCTCTTCTCGTCTCTTGTCTTGTCTTGTTTTGTCTTGCCTTCTCCTCTCCTCTCCTCTCTTCCCTTCCCTCTCTTCTTCTCCTCCCTCTTTCCCTCTTTCTCTATCCTCTCCTCCTTCTCTTCTCTTCTCTTTCTCTCTTCTCTCTCCAGAATAAGGGGTCGAGACTTCGTTCGAATCAGGGGTCGAGACTTCGTTCAAATCAGGGGTCGAGACTTCCTTCGAATCTGGGGTCGAGACTTCCTTCGAATCAGGGGTCGAGACTTCCTTCGAATCAGGGGTCGAGACTTCCTTCGAATCAGGGGTCGAGACTTCCTTCGAATCAGGGGTCGAGACTTCCTTCGAATCAGGGGTCGAGACTTCCTTCGAATCAGGGGTCGAGACTTCCTTCGAATCAGGGGTCGAGACTTCCTTCGAATCAGGGGTCGAGACTTCCTTCGAATCAGGGGTCGAGACTTCCTTCGAATCAGGGGTCGAGACTTCCTTCGAATCAGGGGTCGAGACTTCCTTCGAATCAGGGGTCGAGACTTCCTTCGAATCAGGGGTCGAGACTTCCTTCGAATCAGGGGTCGAGACTTCCTTCGAATCAGGGGTCGAGACTTCCTTCGAATCAGGGGTCGAGACTTCCGTCGAATCAGGGGTCGAGACTTCCTTCGAATCAGGGGTCGAGACTTCCTTCGAATAAGGGGTCGAGACTTCCTTCGAATCAGGGGTCGAGACTTCCTTCGAATCAGGGGTCGAGACTTCCTTCGAATCAGGGGTCGAGACTTCCTTCGAATCAGGGGTCGAGACTTCCTTCGAATCAGGGGTCGAGACTTCCTTCGAATCAGGGGTCGAGACTTCCTTCGAATCAGGGGTCGAGACTTCCTTCGAATCAGGGGTCGAGACTTCCTTCGAATCAGGGGTCGAGACTTCCTTCGAATCAGGGGTCGAGACTTCCTTCGAATCAGGGGTCGAGACTTCCTTCGAATCAGTGGCCGAGACTTCCATCGAATCAGGGGTCGAGACTTCCTTCGAATCAGGGGTCGAGACTTCCTTCGAATCAGGGGTCGAGACTTCCTTCGAATCAGGGGTCGAGACTTCCTTCGAATCAGGGGTCGAGACTTCCTTCGAATCAGGGGTCGAGACTTCCTTCGAATCAGGGGTCGAGACTTCCTTCGAATCAGGGGTCGAGACTTCCTTCGAATCAGGGGTCGAGACTTCCTTCGAATCAGGGGTCGAGACTTCCTTCGAATCAGGGGTCGAGACTTCCTTCGAATCAGGGGTCGAGACTTCCTTCGAATCAGGGGTCGAGACTTCCTTCGAATCAGGGGTCGAGACTTCCTTCGAATCAGGGGTCGAGACTTCCTTCGAATCAGGGGTCGAGACTTCCTTCGAATCAGGGGTCGAGACTTCCTTCGAATCAGGGGTCGAGACTTCCTTCGAATCAGGGGTCGAGACTTCCTTCGAATCAGGGGTCGAGACTTCCTTCGAATCAGGGGTCGAGACTTCCTTCGAATCAGGGATCGAGACTTCCTTCGAATCAGGGGCCGAGACTTCCTTCGAATTAGGGGTCGAGACTTCCTTCGAATCAGGGGTCGCGACTTCCTTCGAATCAGGGGTCGAGACTTCCTTCGAATCAGGGGTCGAGACTTCCTTCGAATCAGGGGTCGAGACTTCCTTCGAATCAGGGGTCGAGACTTCCTTCGAATCAGGGGTCGAGACTTCCTTCGAATCAGGGGTCGAGACTTCCTTCGAATCAGGGGTCGAGACTTCCTTCGAATCAGGGGTCGAGACTTCCTTCGAATCAGGGGTCGAGACTTCCTTCGAATCAGGGGTCGAGACTTCCTTCGAATCAGGGGTCGAGACTTCCTTCGAATCAGGGGTCGAGACTTCCTTCGAATCAGGGGTCGAGACTTCCTTCGAATCAGGGGTCGAGACTTCCTTCGAATCAGGGGTCGAGACTTCCTTCGAATCAGGGGTCGAGACTTCCTTCGAATCAGGGGTCGAGACTTCCTTCGAATCAGGGGTCGAGACTTCCTTCGAATCAGGGGTCGAGACTTCCTTCGAATCAGGGGTCGAGACTTCCTTCGAATCAGGGGTCGAGACTTCCTTCGAATCAGGGGTCGAGACTTCCTTCGAATCAGGGGTCGAGACTTCCTTCGAATCAGGGGTCGAGACTTCCTTCGAATCAGGGGTCGAGACTTCCTTCGAATCAGGGGTCGAGACTTCCTTCGAATCAGGGGTCGAGACTTCCTTCGAATCAGGGGTCGAGACTTCCTTCGAATCAGGGGTCGAGACTTCCTTCGAATCAGGGGTCGAGACTTCCTTCGAATCAGGGGTCGAGACTTCCTTCGAATCAGGGGTCGAGACTTCCTTCGAATCAGGGGTCGAGACTTCCTTCGAATCAGGGGTCGAGACTTCCTTCGAATCAGGGGTCGAGACTTCCTTCGAATCAGGGGTCGAGACTTCCTTCGAATCAGGGGTCGAGACTTCCTTCGAATCAGGGGTCGAGACTTCCTTCGAATCAGGGGTCGAGACTTCCTTCGAATCAGGGGTCGAGACTTCCTTCGAATCAGGGGTCGAGACTTCCTTCGAATCAGGGGTCGAGACTTCCTTCGAATCAGGGGTCGAGACTTCCTTCGAATCAGGGGTCGAGACTTCCTTCGAATCAGGGGTCGAGACTTCGTTCAAATCAGGGGTCGAGACTTCCTTCGAATCTGGGGTCGAGACTTCCTTCGAATCAGGGGTCGAAACTTCCTTCGAATCAGGGGTCGAGACTTCCTTCGAATCAGGGGTCGAGACTTCCTTCGAATCTGGGGTCGAGACTTCCTTCGAATCAGGGGTCGAGACTTCCTTCGAATCAGGGGTCGAGACTTCCTTCGAATCAGGGGTCGAGACTTCCTTCGAATCAGGGGTCGAGACTTCCTTCGAATCAGGGGTCGAGACTTCCTTCGAATCAGGGGTCGAGACTTCCTTCGAATCAGTGGTCGAGACTTCCTTCGAATCAGGGGTCGAGACTTCCTTCGAATCAGGGGTCGAGACTTCCTTCGAATCAGGGGTCGAGACTTCCTTCGAATCAGGGGTCGAGACTTCCTTCGAATCAGGGGTCGAGACTTCCTTCGAATCAGGGGTCGAGACTTCCTTCGAATCACGGGTCGAGACTTACTACGAATCAGGGGTCGAGACTTCCTTCGAATAACGCGTCGAGACTTCCTTCGAATCAGGGGTCGTGACTTCCTTCGAATCAGGGGTCGAGACTTCCTTCGAATCAGGGGTCGAGACTTCCTTCGAATCAGGGGTCGAGACTTCCTTCGAATCAGGGGTCGAGACTTCCTTCGAATCAGGGGTCGAGACTTCCTTCGAATCAGGAATCGAGACTTCCTTCGAATCAGGGGTCGAGACTTCCTTCGAATCAGGGGTCGAGACTTCCTTCGAATCAGGGGTCGAGACTTCCTTCGAATCAGGGGTCGAGACTTCCTTCGAATCAGGGGTCGAGACTTCCTTCGAATCAGGGGTCGAGACTTCCTTCGAATCAGGGGTCGAGACTTCCTTCGAATCAGGGGTCGAGACTTCCTTCGAATCAGGGGTCGAGACTTCCTTCGAATCAGGGGTCGAGACTTCCTTCGAATCAGGGGTCGAGACTTCCTTCGAATCAGGGGTGGAGACTTCCTTGGAATCTGGGGTCGAGACTTCCTTCGAATCAGGGGTCGAGACTTCCTTCGAATCAGGGGTCGAGACTTCCTTCGAATCAGGGGTCGAGACTTCCTTCGAATCTGGGGTCGAGACTTCCTTCGAATCTGGGGTCGAGACTTCCTTCGAATCAGGGGTCGAGACTTCCTTCGAATCTGGGGTCGAGACTTCCTTCGAATCAGGGGTCGAGACTTCCTTCGAATCAGGGGTCGAGACTTCCTTCGAATCAGGGGTCGAGACTTCCTTCGAATCAGGGGTCGAGACTTCCTTCGAATCAGGGGTCGAGACTTCCTTCGAATCAGGGGTCGAGACTTCCTTCGAATCAGGGGTCGAGACTTCCTTCGAATCAGGGGTCGAGACTTCCTTCGAATCTGGGGTCGAGACTTCCTTCGAATCAGGGGTCGAGACTTCCTTCGAATCAGGGGTCGAGACTTCCTTCGAATCAGGGGTCGAGACTTCCTTCGAATCAGGGGTCGAGACTTCCTTCGAATCAGGGGTCGAGACTTCCTTCGAATCAGGGGTCGAGACTTCCTTCGAATCAGGGGTCGAGACTTCCTTCGAATCAGGGGTCGAGACTTCCTTCGAATCAGGGGTCGAGACTTCCTTCGAATCAGGGGTCGAGACTTCCTTCGAATCAGGGGTCGAGACTTCCTTCGAATCAGGGGTCGAGACTTCCTTCGAATCAGGGGTCGAGACTTCCTTCGAATCAGGGGTCGAGACTTCCTTCGAATCAGGGGTCGAGACTTCCTTCGAATCAGGGGTCGAGACTTCCTTCGAATCAGGGGTCGAGACTTCCTTCGAATCAGGGGTCGAGACTTCCTTCGAATCAGGGGTCGAGACTTCCTTCGAATCAGGGGTCGAGACTTCCTTCGAATCAGGGGTCGAGACTTCCTTCGAATCAGGGGCCGAGACTTCCTTCGAATCAGGGGTCGAGACTTCCTTCGAATCAGGGGTCGAGACTTCCTTCGAATCAGGGGTCGAGACTTCCTTCGAATCAGGGGTCGAGACTTCCTTCGAATCAGGGGTCGAGACTTGGTTCAAATCAGGGGCCGAGACTTCCTTCGAATCAGGGGTCGAGACTTCCTTCGAATCAGGGGTCGAGACTTCCTTCGAATCAGGGGTCGAGACTTCCTTCGAATCAGGGGTCGAGACTTCCTTCGAATCAGGGGTCGAGACTTCCTTCGAATCAGGGGTCGAGACTTCCTTCGAATCAGGGGTCGAGACTTCCTTCGAATCAGGGGTCGAGACTTCCTTCGAATCAGGGGTCGAGACTTCCTTCGAATCAGGGGTCGAGACTTCCTTCGAATCAGGGGTCGAGACTTCCTTCGAATCAGGGGTCGAGACTTCCTTCGAATCAGGGGTCGAGACTTCCTTCGAATCAGGGGTCGAGACTTCCTTCGAATCAGGGGTCGAGACTTCCTTCGAATCAGGGGTCGAGACTTCCTTCGAATCAGGGGTCGAGACTTCCTTCGAATCAGGGGTCGAGACTTCCTTCGAATCAGGGGTCGAGACTTCCTTCGAATCAGGGGTCGAGACTTCCTTCGAATCAGGGCTCGAGACTTCCTTCGAATCAGGGGTCGAGACTTCCTTCGAATCAGGGGTCGAGACTTCCTTCGACTCAGGCGTCGAGACTTCCTTCGAATCAGGGGTCGAGACTTCCTTCGAATCAGGGGTCGAGACTTCCTTCGAATCAGGGGTCGAGACTTCCTTCGAATCAGGGTTCGGGACTACCTTCGAATCAGGGGTCGAGACTTCCTTCGAATCAGGGGTCGATATTTCCTTCGAATCAGGGGTCGAGACTTCCTTCGAACCAGCGGTCGAGACTTCCTTCGAATCAGGGGTCGAGACTTCGTTCGAATCGGGGGTCGAGAGTTACTTCGAATCAGGGGTCGAAACTTCCTTCGAATCAGGGGTCGAGACTTCCTTCGAATCAGGGGTCGAGACTTCCTTCGAATCAGGGGTCGAGACTTCCTTCGAATCTGGGGTCGAGACTTCCTTCGAATCAGGGGTCGAGACTTCCTTCGAATCAGGGGTCGAGACTTCCTTCGAATCAGGGGTCGAGACTTCCTTCGAATCAGGGGTCGAGACTTCCTTCGAATCAGGGGTCGAGACTTCCTTCGAATCAGGGGTCGAGACTTCCTTCGAATCTGGGGTCGAGACTTCCTTCGAATCAGGGGTCGAGACTTCCTTCGAATCAGGGGTCGAGACTTCCTTCGAATCAGGGGTCGAGACTTCCTTCGAATCAGGGGTCGAGACTTCCTTCGAATCAGGGGTCGAGACTTCCTTCGAATCAGGGGTCGAGACTTCCTTCGAATCAGGGGTCGAGACTTCCTTCGAATCAGGGGTCGAGACTTCCTTCGAATCAGGGGTCGAGACTTCCTTCGAATCAGGGGTCGAGACTTCCTTCGAATCAGGGGTCGAGACTTCCTTCGAATCAGGGGTCGAGACTTCCTTCGAATCAGGGGTCGAGACTTCCTTCGAATCAGGGATCGAGACTTCCTTCGAATCAGGGGTCGAGACTTCCTTCGAATTAGGGGTCGAGACTTCCTTCGAATCAGGGGTCGAGACTTCCTTCGAATCAGGGGTCGAGACTTCCTTCGAATCAGGGGTCGAGACTTCCTTCGAATCAGGGGTCGAGACTTCCTTCGAATCAGGGGTCGAGACTTCCTTCGAATCAGGGGTCGAGACTTCCTTCGAATCAGGGGTCGAGACTTCCTTCGAATCAGGGGTCGAGACTTCCTTCGAATCAGGGGTCGAGACTTCCTTCGAATCAGGGGTCGAGACTTCCTTCGAATCAGGGGTCGCGACTTCCTTCGAATCAGGGATCGAGACTTCCTTCGAATCAGGGGCCGAGACTTCCTTCGAATTAGGGGTCGAGACTTCCGTCGAATGAGGGGTCGGGACTTCCTTCGAATCAGGGGTCGAGACTTCCTTCGAATCAGGGGTCGAGACTTCCTTCGAATCAGGGGTCGAGACTTCCTTCGAATCAGGGGTCGAGACTTCCTTCGAATCAGGGGTCGAGACTTCCTTCGAATCAGGGGTCGAGACTTCCTTCGAATCAGGGGTCGAGACTTCCTTCGAATCAGGGGTCGAGACTTCCTTCGAATCAGGGGTCGAGACTTCCTTCGAATCAGGGGTCGAGACTTCCTTCGAATCAGGGGTCGAGACTTCCTTCGAATCAGGGGTCGAGACTTCCTTCGAATCAGGGGTCGAGACTTCCTTCGAATCAGGGGTCGAGACTTCCTTCGAATCAGGGGTCGAGACTTCCTTCGAATCAGGGGTCGAGACTTCCTTCGAATCAGGGATCGAGACTTCCTTCGAATCAGGGGTCGAGACTTCCTTCGAATTAGGGGTCGAGACTTCCTTCGAATCAGGGGTCGCGACTTCCTTCGAATCAGGGGTCGAGACTTCCTTCGAATCAGGGGTCGAGACTTCCTTCGAATCAGGGGTCGAGACTTCCTTCGAATCAGGGGTCGAGACTTCCTTCGAATCAGGGGTCGAGACTTCCTTCGAATCAGGGGTCGAGACTTCCTTCGAATCAGGGGTCGAGACTTCCTTCGAATCAGGGGTCGAGACTTCCTTCGAATCAGGGGTCGAGACTTCCTTCGAATCAGGGGTCGCGACTTCCTTCGAATCAGGGGTCGAGACTTCCTTCGAATCAGGGGTCGAGACTTCCTTCGAATCAGGGGTCGAGACTTCCTTCGAATCAGGGGTCGAGACTTCCTTCGAATTAGGGGTCGAGACTTCCTTCGAATCAGGGGTCGAGACTTCCTTCGAATCAGGGGTCGAGACTTCCTTCGAATCAGGGGTCGAGACTTCCTTCGAATCAGGGGTCGAGACTTCCTTCGAATCAGGGGTCGAGACTTCCTTCGAATCAGGGGTCGAGACTTCCTTCGAATCAGCGCTCGAGACTACCTCCGAGTTAGCGGTCGCGTCTAACTTCGAATCAGGGGTCGAGACTTCCTTCGAATCAGGGGTCGAGACTTCCTTCGAATCAGGGGTCGAGACTTCCTTCGAATCTGGGGTCGAGACTTCCTTCGAATCAGGGGTCGAGACTTCCTTCGAATCAGGGGTCGAGACTTCCTTCGAATCAGGGGTCGAGACTTCCTTCGAATCAGGGGTCGAGACTTCCTTCGAATCAGGGGTCGAGACTTCCTTCGAATCAGGGGTCGAGACTTCCTTCGAATCAGGGGTCGAGACTTCCTTCGAATCAGGGGTCGAGACTTCCTTCTAATCAGGGGTCGAGACTTCCTTCGAATCAGGGGTCGAGACTTCCTTCGAATCAGGGGTCGAGACTTCCTTCGAATCAGGGGTCGAGACTTCCTTCGAATCAGGGGTCGAGACTTCCTTCGAATCAGGGGTCGAGACTTCCTTCGAATCAGGGGTCGAGACTTCCTTCGAATCAGGGGTCGAGACTTCCTTCGAATCAGGGGTCGAGACTTCCTTCGAATCAGGGGTCGAGACTTCCTTCGAATCAGGGGTCGAGACTTCCTTCGAATCAGGGGTCGAGACTTCCTTCGAATCAGGGGTCGAGACTTCCTTCGAATCAGGGGTCGAGACTTCCTTCGAATCAGGGGTCGAGACTTCCTTCGAATCAGGGGTCGAGACTTCCTTCGAATCAGGGGTCGAGACTTCCTTCGAATCAGGGGCCGAGACTTCCTTCGAATCAGGGGTCGAGACTTCCTTCGAATCAGGGGTCGAGACTTCCTTCGAATCAGGGGTCGAGACTTCCTTCGAATCAGGGGTCGAGACTTCCTTCGAATCAGGGGTCGAGACTTCCTTCGAATCAGGGGTCGAGACTTCCTTCGAATCAGGGGTCGAGACTTCCTTCGAATCAGGGGTCGAGACTTCCTTCGAATCAGGGGTCGAGACTTCCTTCGAATCAGGGGTCGAGACTTCCTTCGAATCAGGGGTCGAGACTTCCTTCGAATCAGGGGTCGAGACTTCCTTCGAATCAGGGGTCGAGACTTCCTTCGAATCTGGGGTCGAGACTTCCTTCGAATCAGGGGTCGAGACTTCCTTCGAATCAGGGGTCGAGACTTCCTTCGAATCAGGGGTCGAGACTTCCTTCGAATCAGGGGCCGCGACTTCCTTCGAATCAGGGGTCGAGACTTCCTTCGAATCAGGGGTCGAGACTTCCTTCGAATCAGGGGTCGAGACTTCCTTCGAATCTGGGGTCGAGACTTCCTTCGAATCAGGGGTCGAGACTTCCTTCGAATCAGGGGTCGAGACTTCCTTCGAATCAGGGGTCGAGACTTCCTTCGAATCAGGGGTCGAGACTTCCTTCGAATCAGGGGTCGAGACTTCCTTCGAATCAGGGGTCGAGACTTCCTTCGAATCAGGGGTCGAGACTTCCTTCGAATCAGGGGTCGAGACTTCCTTCGAATCAGGGGTCGAGACTTCCTTCGAATCAGGGGTCGAGACTTCCTTCGAATCAGGGGTCGAGACTTCCTTCGAATCAGGGGTCGAGACTTCGTTCGAATCAGGGGTCGAAACTTCCTTCGAATCAGGGGTCGAGACTTCCTTCGAATCAGGGGTCGCGACTTCCTTCGAATCAGGGATCGAGACTTCCTTCGAATCAGGGGTCGAGACTTCCTTCGAATCAGGGGTCGAGACTTCCTTCGAATCAGGGGTCGCGACTTCCTTCGAATCAGGGGTCGAGACTTCCTTCGAATTAGGGGTCGGGACTTCCTTCGAATCAGGGGTCGGGACTTGCTTCGAATCAGGGATCGAGACTTCCTTCGAATCAGGGGTCGAGACTTCCTTCGAATCAGGGGTCGAGACTTCCTTCGAATCAGGGGTCGAGACTTCCTTCGAATCAGGGGTCGAGACTTCCTTCGAATCAGGGGTCGAGACTTCCTTCGAATTAGGGGTCGAGACTTCCTTCGAATCAGGGGTCGAGACTTCCTTCGAATCAGGGGTCGAGACTTCCTTCGAATCAGGGGTCGAGACTTCCTTCGAATCAGGGGTCGCGACTTCCTTCGAATCAGGGGTCGAGACTTCCTTCGAATCAGGGGTCGAGACTTCCTTCGAATCAGGGGTCGAGACTTCCTTCGAATCAGGGGTCGAGACTTCCTTCGAATCAGGGGTCGAGACTTCCTTCGAATCAGGGGTCGAGACTTCCTTCGAATCAGGGGTCGAGACTTCCTTCGAATCAGGGGTCGAGACTTCCTTCGAATCAGGGGTCGAGACTTCCTTCGAATCAGGGGTCGAGACTTCCTTCGAATCAGGGGTCGAGACTTCCTTCGAATCAGGGGTCGAGACTTCCTTCGAATCAGGGGTCGAGACTTCCTTCGAATCAGGGGTCGAGACTTCCTTCGAATCAGGGGTCGAGACTTCCTTCGAATCAGGGGTCGAGACTTCCTTCGAATCAGGGGTCGAAACTTCCTTCGAATCAGGGGTCGAGACTTCCTTCGAATCAGGGGTCGAGACTTCCTTCGAATCAGGGGTCGAGACTTCCTTCGAATCTGGGGTCGAGACTTCCTTCGAATCAGGGGTCGAGACTTCCTTCGAATCAGGGGTCGAGACTTCCTTCGAATCAGGGGTCGAGACTTCCTTCGAATCAGGGGTCGAGACTTCCTTCGAATCAGGGGTCGAGACTTCCTTCGAATCAGGGGTCGAGACTTCCTTCGAATCAGGGGTCGAGACTTCCTTCGAATCAGGGGTCGAGACTTCCTTCGAATCAGGGGTCGAGACTTCCTTCGAATCAGGGATCGAGACTTCCTTCGAATCAGGGGTCGAGACTTCCTTCGAATTAGGGGTCGAGACTTCCTTCGAATCAGGGGTCGAGACTTCCTTCGAATCAGGGGTCGAGACTTCCTTCGAATCAGGGGTCGAGACTTCCTTCGAATCAGGGGTCGAGACTTCCTTCGAATCAGGGGTCGAGACTTCCTTCGAATCAGGGGTCGAGACTTCCTTCGAATCAGGGGTCGAGACTTCCTTCGAATCTGGGGTCGAGACTTCCTTCGAATCAGGGGTCGAGACTTCCTTCGAATCAGGGGTCGAGACTTCCTTCGAATCAGGGGTCGAGACTTCCTTCGAATCAGGGGTCGAGACTTCCTTCGAATCAGGGGTCGAGACTTCCTTCGAATCAGGGGTCGAGACTTCCTTCGAATCAGGGGTCGAGACTTCCTTCGAATCAGGGGTCGAGACTTCCTTCGAATCAGGGGTCGAGACTTCCTTCGAATCAGGGGACGAGACTTCCTTCGAATCAGGGGTCGAGACTTCCTTCGAATCAGGGGTCGAGACTTCCTTCGAATCAGGGGTCGAGACTTCCTTCGAATCAGGGGTCGAGACTTCCTTCGAATCAGGGGTCGAGACTTCCTTCGAATCGGGGGTCGAGACTTCCTTCGAATCAGGGGTCGAGACTTCCTTCGAATCAGGGGTCGAGACTTCCTTCGAATCAGGGGTCGAGACTTCCTTCGAATCAGGGGTCGAGACTTCCTTCGAATCAGGGGTCGAGACTTCCTTCGAATCAGGGGTCGAGACTTCCTTCGAATCAGGGGTCGAGACTTCCTTCGAATCAGGGGGCGAGACGTCCTCGAATCAGGGGTCGGACTTCCTTCGGAATCAGGGGGTCGAGACTTCCTTCGAATCAGGGGTCGAGCTTCCTTCGAATCAGGGGTCGAGACTTCCTTCGAATCAGGGGTCGAGACTTCCTTCGAATCAGGGGTCGAGACTTCCTTCGAATCAGGGGTCGAGACTTCCTTCGAATCAGGGGGCGAGACTTGGTTTCGAATCAGGGGTCGAGACTTCCTTCGAATCAGGGGTCGAGACTTCCTTCGAATCAGGGGTCGAGACTTCCTTCGAATCAGGGGTCGAGACTTGGTTCAAATCAGGGGCCGAGACTTCCTTCGAATCAGGGGCCGGGACTTCCTTCGAATTAGGGGTATAGACTTCCTTCGAATCAGGGGTCGAGACTTCCTTCGAATCAGGGGTCGAGACTTCCTTCGAATCAGGGATCGAGACTTCCTTCGAATTAGGGGTCGAGACTTCCTTCGAATCAGGGGCCGAGACTTCCTTCGAATCAGGGGTCGAGACTTCCTTCGAATCAGGGGTCGAGACTTCCTTCGAATCAGGGGTCGAGACTTCCTTCGAATCAGGGGTCGAGACTTCCTTCGAATCAGGGGTCGAGACTTCCTTCGAATCAGGGGTCGAGACTTCCTTCGAATCAGGGGTCGAGACTTCCTTCGAATCAGGGGTCGAGACTTGGTTCAAATCAGGGGCCGAGACTTCCTTCGAATCAGGGATCGAGACTTCCTTCGAATTAGGGGTATAGACTTCCTTCGAATCAGGGGTCGAGACTTCCTTCGAATCAGGGGTCGAGACTTCCTTCGAATCAGGGATCGAGACTTCCTTCGAATTAGGGGTCGAGACTTCCTTCGAATCAGGGGCCGAGACTTCCTTCGAATCAGGGGTCGAGACTTCCTTCGAATCAGTGGTCGAGACTTCCTTCGAATCAGGGGTCGAGACTTCCTTCGAATCAGGGGTCGAGACTTCCTTCGAATCAGGGGTCGAGACTTCCTTCGAATCAGGGGTCGAGACTTCCTTCGAATCAGGGGTCGAGACTTCCTTCGAATCAGGGGTCGAGACTTGGTTCAAATCAGGGGTCGAGACTTCCTTCGAATCAGGGATCGAGACTTCCTTCGAATCAGGGATCGAGACTTCCTTCGAATCAGGGATCGAGACTTCCTTCGAATCAGGGGTCGAGACTTCCTTCGAATCAGGGATCGAGACTTCCTTCGAATCAGGGATCGAGACTTCCTTCGAATCAGGGATCGAGACTTCCTTCGAATCAGGGGTCGAGACTTCCTTCGAATCAGGGGTCGAGACTTCCTTCGAATCAGGAATCGAGACTTCCTTCGAATCAGGGGTCGAGACTTCCTTCGAATCAGAAATAGAGACTCGGTTCGAAGCAGTGGCCAAGACTCGGTTCAAATCCGGGTGGCCGAAACGAAACACCAACTACGTCGTGATCCATTTCTTATTTGTTTCGTCGTTTCACTTGCACTGTTTATACATCGTGATCAGATCTCTCCTGTTACGGTCAGTCGCGATGTCAGTCCGTTACTCGCGTGCTTAAAAGAAAAAAGAAATTTCGACGCCAGATATGCTAAACGAGAGCCAGATGTGTGGAAGAAACCGGACCTGAATAATAATGGCTCTTATAACTACTCATGAATCAGCGCGCTTTGGTCGGAATTCTGATAATTTATGGCGTTTAATTATAGCCCCCTTTTTTATGAGTATCTGTGTAAAGTTAAGATCTGAGGTATAGTCTATTGAACTGCGTTTGTGTGTCGGCCGCTTGTAGGCTTAATCTGATTAATGCTGTATTTACTATGGTCTCACACATCGGAAATTTCTCCTCCTTTGTATTACAGCTTCGGTTAATTTTCCTCCTATTTCTACTTTTTCTTCCTCTCTCTCTTGCTCTCGCTCTCTCTTTCTCTCTCTCTCTCTCTCTCTCTCTCTCTTTCTCTCTCTCTCTCTCTCTCTTTCTCTTTCTCTTTCTCTTTCTCTTTCTCTTTTTCTTTTTCTTTTTCTTTCTCTTTTTTTCTCTCTGTCTCACGGGCTCCTTATCTTCCTCTTCTTCCTCCTATTACTACTACAACTGCTACTACTATTACTACTAATACTACTACTATTACAACCTCACCTGCTACTACTACTACTACTACCATTACTGCTACTATTACTACCACTATTACTATTAATATTATTCCTACCCTTGCTCCTACTCCTATTCCCATTTCTACTCCTACTCCTACTCCTCCTTTATTCATTCCGAATCAGACTCAGGAAATGGCACCTTGAATGCGTAAGTCCCCGTCACTGAATCATCTGCTGTGACCTGGCGAGTGGCGCCACTGAGATGAAAGCTGCGACTCGAATCCAGTGACTTCGAAGTGCCTGCGAGTGTGACCTAGTAAGGTGGACGTCAGAGGGCGTGCCATAGCGGTAGCAGAGAATGTAAGCTGGTCAGTCTGGCAAGCATATGCTGGCGATGATTATGCTGTAGAGCTACATTTGGCGGTTTGCATTATAGATGTGTTTTTAGTTATGGAAATCATGTTGCGACCTGGGTTCTGATTGCGATTGTGGGATTAGACGGTGTTTTTGTTAAGGGTGTTTTTGTTGGTTCTGAAGTTGGTGTTTTTGCATGTTTGTTGTGGTCGTCTTTTGTGTTACCGTATGATTGTTGATGTATCTTCATTGGTTATTTGTATTGTTGTTGCTGTGCCATACATCCCGACATTTCCCCACTGGAAATGTTACACCTGCTGTGACTCGGCAGTATTGCACGATGCTGTTGCTATTACATCTGATATATTGCACACCTGTTCCTAGAAAGAAACACTGAACAGGCACGTGAATTATGACCTGACGGCCTATGACCTTACGGAGACCCAGTGCGACAAGAAAAACCTAAGATACTTGTAAAGCTGAAATTCATTTAGACGTACGTGTCCTCTTGCCAGTTTGAAGTGACGGAGACAAGACGTTTGGATCATGTCTTGCTCGGAGAAAATGGCAGTCGCTGGCAACCGCATCCGAATGGCATGGTTTAATTCACTTTCAATTGAAATTATGTAGGCCTATTGCGATACTGTGTCTAACATATGAACCCCTCCATTGCAGTTGAGTTTCGCTTGACCATCTGTTACCCTAGATGAACTTTTTCTTTTCTTTTTTTTTCTTCTTTCTTTTGTTAAGCCAAGGTTAGATAGGGTCAAGAGACAGAGCTATTTATTTTTTGTAAATCTTTACCCTTATTTCTCTCGCGCTCTTTCTATTTCTCTCTATATATATCTATCTATCTATCTCCCTCTCTCTCTCCTTCCATTCCTTCCTCTCCACTCACTCACTCACTCACTCCCTCCCCCCCTTGCCACCTGCCCCTTCCCTCCTCCACCACCTACTTCCCCTCCCCTCATCTTCCCCCTTCCCCCCTCCCCCCTCCCCTCTCCCCTCTTTGCAATAACGTGTAACCCAGCTTCCTCTCATCCCACCCTATCTCGACCTATCTTACCTGTCAGGAGTGTCTTCATCTCTTCTGGTGACCTGACCTGAACTCTCTTCCTTATGAGTTCCTCGGGTGTGATTGCGTCAGCCGGGGCGGGGGCGGGGGCGGGGGCGGCGATCTGGGGGAGGAAAAGATAAAAGGGTTGTTAAAGGGGAAGGAACAGGTGTTTTCTAGGTGTGTG
>NW_028234427.1:29819971-29822471 GCF_977035675.1 Penaeus japonicus | reverse complement strand
TTAATAAGGGAGATACAGGTGATCTGAAGGAACACTATCACTATAATTGGTTCGGGAATAGGGCTATGGTGTCACTATAAATCTACAACCCGAAATCATTTACGGTGGAATGTCCATATGGTTTGATAATATATGGGTAAGGATCACCATAAATACGACGATCCTTGTGGCAATGGTAGCATCAAAACACTATGACACTATATTCACTATACTAATCATCCTGTGACAACGCGGCGTACTGTAGTATGATGTTGTCTTAACATCCTCTTGAAATCCTTGAGAATAATGGTGATTATCATGATGGCGACGATGGTGAAGATAATGATAATATAGTGCTAACTACAGTGACGATAACAATTAATCTTTTAATAGAAACAGCAATAAGAGAATAAAAATCTAACAACAATCGTAATAATAACGACAAATAGCTAAATAATTAGATAAAAAATAATAAATACGTGAAAAAAACAATGAAATTCCAACGTGAAAACCTGACGATAAAAGGCAATCTCTTTTCCAGCGGTATCTGGCAACTCAAGTGTTTCCCTCAGGCGGGCATGGTAATTTGGACCTTCTTTACCGGGACGAGACAGGGACGAGGTCGGAACGGTACTCTGGCTCTATCTTTCTCTCGCTCTCCCGGTGGTACTCTCGCTCAATCTCTCTCTCGCTCTCCCGGTGGTACTCTCGCTCAATCTCTCCCTCGCTCAATCTTTCTCTCGCTCTCCCGGTGGTACTCTCGCTCAATCTTTCTCTCGCTCTCCCGGTTGTGCTTTCGCTCAATCTTTCTCTCGCTCAATCTCTCTCTCGCTCTCCCGGTGGTACTCTCCCTCAATCTCTCTCTCGCTCTCCCGGTGATACTCTCGCTCTCCCGGTGGTACTCTCGCTCAATCTCTCTCTCGCTCTCCCGGTGGTACTCTCGCTCAATCTCTCTCTCGCTCTCCCGGTGGGTTAGAGACACAGCGGAGTTCACTCGGCTACAGAAAGTGGTTATTGATGTTGTGTTTAGTATGAATTCGTTGAAGATACGAATGATAGTGACAACGTCCGTAAAATCAATGATAAGTAACATGCAGATACAAACAAATGAATTATTGACAAATACACAGAAATAGCTCATGCAATGGCACCATCCCGGACAAGATAATAATAATAATAATAAAGATAATGAAAAAGACAATCAAAAACAGAAATTCACACAAAGAAAATAATCTCTCATCCCTTTACCAATCCCCCGGGGCATAATCTGCGACTCAGGACAAACACTAAAATAAAAGCAAGACAAAACAAAACAAAACAAAAAACAAAAAAACAATGAAAATAAAGATAAAAAGAGAAAATCCTTGTTGAGAGACTGGGGATTCGGAGATAACACAGGAGCGAGAGGCAGGCAGATAAAAGCAACCGTTGATATAGGGAGCCAAGAAGTGAAATAGCTGCTTGGGGAGGGGGGAGGGGGGGGAGGGAGTGGATTGGGAGAGGGAAAGAGAGAGAGGTGGTGGAGAAAGGGGGGAGGGAAAGAGAAGGAAGGTGGAGAAAGGGGGGGAGGGAAAGAGAGAGGGAAGGGGAAACGTGGAGAAAAGGGGCGGAGGGAAAGAGGGAGGAAGGGGGTGGGGGGAGGAAAGAGAGGAGGGTGGGGGGAAGGAAGAGAAAGGAAGGGGTGAGGAAGATATGGGGAGGTATAGGAAGGGGGAGGATGAGAGAGGTGGGGAGGGGGGAGGGGACAGGAAATGTGGGAATAGGAAGGAAGATAGGGGATGGAAAGTTGGCGGGGGGAGGGGGAAGGGGGAAGAAAAAGAGGCAGGTGGTAGAGAGAGGGGAAGGAGCCGGGCGGGGGCGTGGGGGGAGGGGCGTAGGCGTGTAGAGACATTCCAACAGCGCGCGGGTGTAACAGACGACGCAAGACAAAAATCCAAAAGAAAAAGGCTTATGTCTGCATATTTCTGAGTGTGGGGTGGGGTGGGAGGAAAGGGGTGGAGGGGGGGGGGGTATATCTTGAAATTGGAGATATTCATGCACGCGACGGAAGGCCTCGATCTCAATATTTCGCGTTCAAAGATAAAACAAAAAAGATATAAATATATATTCCTTATCTGTATGTTTTGCATTTGGATCATGGTTCGTGCAAGAATGGCATATATGCTGTAGTATATCTCATATATAATATCTTTATAATATCATCACGTATCTAATAATAGCAACAGATTAATAGTAATGATGATAATGATAATAATGATAATAATAATGAATAGTAATGCCAATAGTTCTGAAAATAATGGTGATCATGATAGTTATAACAATGATGGAAATCATAGCAATAGTAATATGAGAGAAAATATTGATAATGACTAGAAAACTAACATCAAAACACATTTATTTATGATGATATTAATCATTACAAAATCAGAAGTCGCAAAATAGCAATGATAATCATCTTCGTCATTATCATTACTGTAATGACCATTGCAATATCACTATTCTTTTGGTGTCGTTTTACCTA
>NW_028234427.1:29809971-29812471 GCF_977035675.1 Penaeus japonicus | reverse complement strand
CGAGAGGTAGGTGGGAGAGTAAGTAAATCACGAGGTAGGTGAATTTGTCGAGGAAGGAGTGAGGGAGGGAGGGAGGGAGGGAGGGAGGAAGAGCGAGAGACTGAGAGAAGAATAAAAGGAGAGAGAAAGGGGGGGGGGGAAAGAAAGGGAGAAAGAGAGAGAGAAAGAGAGGGGGGAGGGGGGATAGCGAGAGGGAGGGAGGAAGGGAGAGGGGGGGAGGGGAGAGAGAGGAGGGAGAGAGAGAGAGAGAAGAGATGCGAGTGTGAGAGAGAGAGAGAGAGAGGAGGAGAGGAGAGGAGAGAGAGACGGGAGATGAGAGAAAGAGAGAGAGAGAAATGCGGAGAGAGAAGGAGAGAGAGATGGAGGAAAGAGAGAGAGAGAGAGCGGAGAGAGAGGCAGAGAGAGAGGAGAGAAACGAGAGAGAGAGAGAGAGTAGTAAGAAAGGGGAGAAAGAGCAAGAGATGAAGAAAGAGAGGGGGGGGGGGAGAGAGAAGAAGAGGGGGAAGGGGAGAGAGGGGGGAGGGAGGGAGGGGAGAGAGAGACGAGAGAGAGAGAGAGAGAGAGTGAGAGAGAGAGGAGCAGAGAGAGAGAGATGAGCGGAGAGAGAGATGAGCGGAGAGAGAGATGAGCGGAGAGAGAGAGTGAGGAGGGGAAGATAGTGAAAAATATAAGAAAGGGAAGACAGAGAAGAGAGGAGATGGAGAGGACAGAGGACAGAAAAGAGAAAAAAGGATGAAAGAACAAGACAAGATAAAGAGAGCGAGGATCGTTGAAGAGGACCCGAGAGAGGAAGAGGTAAAGGAAAAGAAGAAAGAGGAAAGAAGAGAGAGGAGTGAGAGGAAATAGAACGAGAGACAGAGCAAGGAGAGAGAAAGAGTCAGAGGAGAGAGCGAGAGAGAGGACTGTGAGAGAGAGAGAGAGATGGAGGAGAGAGAGGAGACGATGTGAAACGATGAGAGGATTGAGGCGAGAGAGAGAGAGAGAGAGAGAAAGAGAGAGAGGCGGTGAGAGAGAAAGAGAGAGAGAAAGAAAGAAAGATAAAGAGAGCGAGATCGAGAAAGAGACTGTGAGAGGAGGAGAAAGAGAAAGGAAGAAAGAGAGAGAGAGAGAGAGAGAGAGAGAGAGAGAGAAAGAAAGAAAGATAAAGAGAGCGAGATCGAGAAAGAGACAGAGAGAGGAAGAGAAAGAGAAAGGAAGAAAGAGAAAGAGAGAGAGAGAAAGAGAGAGAAAGGACGAGAGACAGAGAACCTGAGTCATGGCAGTGCTTTACCTCGCCGCCTTATCACCATCATAAAATAATTTATGACCCACGTACTTTTTAACACCTTTTTTTTTCTTTTGTTTTCTTTTTATCTGTTATCATAATTTCTTATGATCACTCTAAATTCTATTGACATCATATTAAAAATCTATCTTTAAAACAGCACCGAAACATTTTAATATCATTTACGCTTGCTTTGAAATAAATTACATTTTATCAATAGGATATATCAAACACTCTTGATTACTAGATACTGACATTTTTCTATAACATTTTCATTCAATTTTATAGTTTTATTTATTCATTTTAATATTTCATTTACTTCAGATGTTAAATATAACTATTGGAATTCTTGTTTTTTCAGCACCTGAAAGAACTTCCCTTGTAATAAACAAAATGAATGAATAAATAAATTTGAAAGTAAACATTTTACATTTTCATGGCTCTATTTTCCACCACATTTCAGTCCCACGTAACCCAAAAAATGTTTTTTTTTTTTTTTTTTTTTTTTTTACAATTATGATAACGCATAGTACCATGATTGTGATAGAACATAACGCAAACGATTATATAATTACGTATTCGATGTTTACGTAATTATTGGCCAACGAGCGTGAGAAATGGAGATTTTTATATTGTTACTAATGAGGATATTCATTGAGGTTCTTTGGGTTTAGCTCCGTAATTCCAATTATCAATGAACGTGTTTTGCAAAATGGTCTATGACGTGTTGAGTGAGAGATTTAACAAACGTTTTGGGATTCGTTTCTATCTCTTTTCCTTCCATTTTTATTTCTTCTTACTCCTTCTTTCTTATTTGTGTCTTCCAGTTTATTCATTTCGTGTATCCCATGTATATATAAACGTAAGAAAGGATAAAGTGGTAGATTAATAGCATAAAAAACTGAATGTATATATATCAATTCGAGCTGCTTCGGCACAGGGCTTTTTGTGGGGAGGCGGACAACTGAATGGGGCTTTGTTTTATAATTTAGATATCTGCCATCTGATTTTTTTACTCTCTATGCAAAGGATTCGGATTGAGTTGATCGTAAATCAAGAAACGAGTAAGGAAGGAGGAGGAGCGAGGAGGAGAGAGAGAGAGAGAGAGATGAGGGGAGAGAGATGAGAGGTAGAGGAGGAGAGAAGGAGAGAGAGGAGATGAGAGGGAGAGCGAGAGAGAGGAGAGGAGAGAGAGAGAGAGAAAGAGGAGAGAAAGAGAGAGAGAAGAGAGAAGAG
>NW_028234427.1:29806384-29809871 GCF_977035675.1 Penaeus japonicus | reverse complement strand
CTGCAACCATCCTGGCCTCGTCGCAGCTGCACCGTCGCTAATTGACCTCATTACGGCTCGACCTCAGCTGGAGAGTCACGTGACCTAACATGCGAAGAGAGCAAGATTTTACTTGTCTGTGTGTGACGAGGAGAGAGAAGGCGACTGCAGCCAGAGTGAAATATGTATATATGTTTAGCGGAATCTCCATAATGCTGAGTTTTAACCAAAGCTCTAAGACTGGGTGTACGTGTATCTATCTCTTTGAACAGATGTACATATGTATGCGTCATATACGTATATATACACACACATCCCTCACTCTCATACATACATGAATAGATTTAGGTAAATTCAGATGTATATTCTGTTGTAAGGACTAACACGCACACGCACGCACGCACACACGCACACACACACACACACACACCTTGTGGATTTTTTTTTTTTTAACCTTCTTTATCCTTCGTCTCTATCTTTACTTCCGTGTTCATTCACTTTTGCTGTTTTTTCTTCTTCATTTATCATCTGTAAATATTTTTCTTACATGTTTTATCCAAGTCTTTATCTATTCTTATTAATTGTCTTCTTTATTCTAATTTGTGTTTACCTTCTTATTCTTCTTATTTTCTTGTGTACTTCTTTATTAGCTTTCTATTTGCCCCTTTTTTTATTTCATTCATATATCTATTTATAATTTTTGTACTTAATCTTCCTACTTATTTTATTCTATCTTATAATTATGTTTTTCATTTTATATATTGTTTGATTTTGTTGTATTTTGTCTTATTGCTTTTTTCACATCACGAGAGCGAGTTGTCTACTAACCACAAACTAGACTATTTTTCATCTTTTTTATTTCCCACACCCTTCTTTGCTGAACTAATTTTATTATTACTCACACACCACAGCAGTTTCTCTCTACAGCGAGTGTCTGTCCTTCTCTGTCTTCTTTCTTCTTCTTCTATTCCTTTTTGCTTCTTCTGTTCTTCTTGTTATTATTGTTGTTATCATTACCATTACTCCTTCCTTTATAAGTACATAATATTCCTCGTCTTTTCCTTTGCTATATTAAAACCCCCTTCCTTCTATCAGCAATTTCCATTTTTTTGTAAAAATATTTCTTTAAGGTTAAAAAAAGAAAAAAAAGAAAGAAAAAAAGGTTTCGAGTGAGACTTTGCTTACAGTGTTAATGTTATTTCTTTGTTCTGTTAAAAAAAAAAAAAAAATCGCACGAACATTTTTGCAATTACCTTCGCAAAGAAATGAAAGAATTCTAATGTGTTATCAAGTGATTAATAAAGGTAATTAGGGTGTAATTGCTTCCTTTCTTCTTAATTACACTGAATTAAAGATGCGACGCCCCAAAAGAGAATACTTAATTGCCGAACTATTGAGCAGTTGTCGAATTGTTGCCTTCAGTTTGGCAACGTAATCTGGGCGGTTAATTAGCTCTTGCCTAATTACTTGTCAAGGATTTGCAGGAAATCGATTGAATGAATTGTTAATGTTTCGTTGTTGTCTATTTAGTCTATTTTTTTTTGTTTTTGTTTAGTATATGGTTCAATTGCTTATACTACAATGATGATGATAACGATAATGATTATGAATTGATACTGATAATGATAGCAATAATAATGATATTAGTAATGATGCTAATATATTGATAATAATGATGATAATAATGGTAATCATCATCACCATCATCATTGTCATCATCACCATCATCATCATCATCATCACCATCATCATCATCACCACCATCACCATCATCATCATTGTCATCGTCATCATTATCATCATCATCACCATCATTATCATCACCATCGTCATCATCTTGATGATAAGATGATGATCGTAATGATAATGATAGCAATGATAACGAATCATAATAATAATAATAGTAATAATAACATTAAGGATGATGACAATATCTATGATACCGACAAAAAAACAAGCAAATGAATCACCTAATGGGCAAACAAAGAAACAACACCGCGCTGAACCAAAGTGCCAAATGAATGCCATTTTAGCCCAGATATTGACTGCAGGCCATGGCAGGTTAGCGTGGACGATAGGCAGATCAGATCTCTGTGTGAAAAATCGTCCACAGAAATACCCTGTTTTGCATATGAACGGCTTCTGTATGCAAAACAGGACCCCCCCTCCCCCTCCCCCCTCAAATATCAATATCACTTTTCTGTGCTTTATATTTTGTCCGAATATTAGATGTTTTTGAAATTAATTGTTGTCTTGGGTATTATGAAAGGGTTGCATATGTTGTTTTTTTTCATTGCTAGGGTATCATTTTGGGGGGAAATATAGTGTGTGTTTGTGTGTGTGTGTGTTTGTGTGTGTGTGTGTGTGTGTGTGTGTGTGTTGTGTGTGTGTGTGTGTGTGTGTGTCATGTGACTGATCATATGTTTCTGTTTATGTGTATTGTTTATGTGTGTACGTGTGACTGTAGCTTTGTGTTTTTATATTTTCATTTATGTCTAGACAAGGTTCTGTATGAATGTTTTTTTTTTTTTTTTTTTTTTTTTTTGTATATTTTGTGTGGTCATGTATTTGTTAATTGCTATATATTACGTTTTATTTCGTATCTGCGCATGTTTAATTGTTATATCCCCCACACACCCCCCACACCCACACCCACTACCATTACCTCCTCGACGTGGCGGTCTTCGAGTTCTTGAAGGGAATGGGAGTGGAGGGTGTCGGAGGAGGGAGAGAGGGGCTCCCACCCCCACCCCACCCCTACTCCACCCCCACCCCCACCCCCACCCGAAGAGCCGCCTCCGTCGAGAAATTTAAGTTAATAAGGAAAAGTTTTGTGCGTTATAATTCTCTTGCTCCGACATCCCTGGACACCAACGGACACCTGAGTTATGTAAGACTCGCCGACGATTTAATGCGATTTTCTCCCGCCGGAGTTATTTTTCAAGGTGTAAAACGCACCGTATACATGAGAACACCTAACCTAACCCCCTTTAGAAAAAAAAGTAAAGAAAGAAAAAAGAGAAGAGATAATAAAAATAAAAATCAAAAGATGGAAGACGGTACGAGAAACCAAGAGCTCGCAAAGACTGCCTCTTGTTGGTAATATTTATGTTCACAGGAGCGAGTTTAGTGAACTTTTATGCTCAGGTGGAGAGGGTGAGTCTCGGGTGAAATGAACCTTGAACACCTCGAAAGAACTCTATGATTTTTATGACCATTTTTTTTTGTCTTTTTCTCTTATCTTTTTTTTTTTTTTTTTTTTTTTTGCGTGAAGGAGTCGGGTGTCCGGTGAATGTTTGGGATGAATGGACGCGGAGAACTTTATTTCTTACTCTTCATTAGGGTTTGTGGAGTGTGATATGAGGTGGGAATTATGGGATATACTATGTATGCACACCATATGGTTTATATAGACATTTATCTCTCTCACTCTCTCTCTCTCTCTATCTATTTATCTATCTATCTATCTATCTATCTATCTGTGTGTATATATATATACACATATATA
>NW_028234427.1:29796689-29799189 GCF_977035675.1 Penaeus japonicus | reverse complement strand
ATGAACAGAATTGCAAATAAAGGAAAATTTAGAATTAGTCCTATGAATAAAAATTTAAAAACAAGTAAAATAGATATACACAAATATTCAGAAGTTACCAAACAATAAGCAAATTAAGCAATAGGTAAACAACTAAAACAACAAGCCTATGATAGCATTGCTTATGCAGATTAACCCTTTCCATCTGTCAAGTAAATAGCTGTTGAAATGAAGTCCCTTGCAACCAGCGCTCACTCCTACGCTTGGGTGAGTTTTCTTTCTCTCTCTCTCTTTCCTTTTCTTTTCTTTTTTCTTTTTTTCTTTTCTTTTCTGTTCTTTTCTGTACTTTTCTTTTCTTTCTTTTTTTCTGTTCTATTCTATTCTTTTTTTTTATCTTTTTTTTTCTTCTCTTTTTTTCTCTTATCTTCTACTCCTCCTCCTCCTCTTCTTCCTTTACCTCCTCCTCCTTCTCTGGTTCCCAGGAAATAGTCAGTTTTCCCGAGGCTGCAGTTAACACATCGTAATTAACAGTCAAACGGAAGACATGACTATCATTTATTTTCCTTCGTAGGTCTATTCGCAATTCCACCTCTTTAATATAATTACCGCATCATCTGTCTGTTTATTCAAGTGTTTATTTAGACGTGTAGACTTTTATCTAGACGTTTTGACTTTTATGTAGACATTGAGATGATCACTGAGGTATGAAGATGATTTTTTAGACGACTAGGCAATTTATTTTAACATTCAAACATATCATTTCAATATGCAGACGATTATTTAGACATCTAGACATATTATTTCGATATGCAGACGATTATGTAGACATCTAGACATATTATTTCGATATGCAGACGATTATTTAGACATCTAGACATTTGTTTCAAGATTTAGACATATGTTTCGACATTCAGACATTTAAACATTTATTTAGACACTTAAACGTTTATTCACCTGAGAGTTTGTTTAAACCTTTTCCATTTCACCAGGAAGCTGTGACTCGACTGCAAGCACACACACACTGCAAACTTCTGCCTAATTACAACCGGGTTCCAGAAACAGAAAAAATATATATACCTACATAAAACTCAGAACGAGAAAGACAAAAAAACAAAAACATCCTTCTAACATCAACAATACACAGAAAGATGTTTATGCAATGAGACTCGACCCGAAAAAGATGCAAGGAGACTGCTAAGTTACACGTTTGCAATATTCCAAAATACCTGAAGATATATCAGAGAGGAATAAAACTGTACGTGTTGCTATTTTCCTACGAGGTATGGGCGAGGGGGGGGAGGGGAAGGGAGGGGAAGGGGAAGGGGAGGGGAAGGTAGAAGGAGAGGGCGGAGGGGAAGGCAGGGGAGGGGAGAAGGGGGGATGGGAACGGAGGTGATGGAAGAAGGGGGAGGGGAGGGGAAGGGGAGGGATGGGAGAAGGAGAGGGCGGAGGGGAAGGCAGGGGAGGGGAGAAGGGGGATGGGAACGGAGGTGATGGAAGGGGGAGGGAGAGGAGGAGGGAGATTGGAGAAGAAGAGGGTGGAGGGGAAGGGGAATGGAATGGAGAGGGGAGATGGGAACGGAGGTGATGGGAGAAGGAGAAGGGGGAGGGAGATGAGGAAGGAGAGGGGAAGGGAAGGGGAGCCGCTCTTGGAGAAGGGGAAGGGGAAGGGGGAGGGGGGGAGAGGGGAAGGGGAGCCGCTCTTGGAGAAGGGGAAGGGGGAGGGGGGGGAGAGGAGAAGGGGAGCCGCTCTTGGAGAAGGGGGAGGAGGAGAGGGGGGAGAAGGGGGCAGCCGCTCTTGTTTATCTTTCATGAATTTCTGTAACGTCTACTCTCCTCTGTTTATGCTCGGCTTGTGTACGCGAGACTCTTCTGCGCTGGGATTGGCCGTTTGTCTGTGTTTGTGCGTAGGTGTGTCGGGTGTGTGTGTTTGTTTGTGTTTATGTTTTTATTTGTTTGTGTTTATGTTTTTATTTGTTTGTGTTTATGTTTTTATTTGTTTTAGTTTATGTATTTATGTGTTTGTGTTAGTGAGCATGTATATGTCGGTTTGGGATGTGTGTGTTTGCATGTGTTTGTGCGTGTGTGTCGGGTGTATGTGTTTGTTTGTGTTTATGTATTTATTTGTTTGTGTTAGTGCATATGTATATGTCGGTTTGGGATGTGTGTGTTTGTATGTGTTTGTGCGTGTGTGTCGGAAGTGTGTGTTTGCTTGTGTTTATGTATTTATGTGTTTGTGTTAGTGAGCATGTATATGTCGGTTTGGGATGTGTGTGTTTGTTTGTGTTTATGTATTTATTTGTTTGTGTTAGTGCGTATGTACATGTCGGTTTGGGATGTATGTGTTTGTTTGTGTTTGAATGCATTCCTGTAGGTTTGATATGAGTGTTTATGTGTGTGTGTCAATTTGGGATGTTGTGTTTCTTTGTGTGTGTGTGTATGTGTGTGTGTGTGTGTGTGTGTGTGTGTGTGTGTGTGTGTGTGTGTGTGTGTGTGTGTGTGTGTGTGTGTGTGTGTGTGT
>NW_028234427.1:29766689-29769189 GCF_977035675.1 Penaeus japonicus | reverse complement strand
CCATCCCTTCACTCTATGTCTCTTTCATTCCTTCACTCCTTCCCTTTTTCGTCCGCCCCGCTGAAGAGCGAACCAGGAAAAGATTCTCTCATAAACAAAAGGATACTGAGGGAAAGGTTTATGAGAGAGAGAAAGAGCTGATGAGAGAGATGAGAAAGAGCTGCCTTGAAGACACTGTTTGGTCCGGATGGAGATACTGTGCGGAGGAAGGGGTGGTGTTTGTGTGTGTGTGTGTGTGTGTGTGTGTGTGTGTGTGTGTGTGTGTGTGTGTGTGTGAGAGAGAGAGAGAGAGAGAGAGAGAGAGAGAGAGAGAGAGAGAGAGAGAGAGAGAGAGAGAGAGAGAGAGAGAGAGAGAGAGAGAGAGAGAGAGAGAGAGAGAGAGAGAGAGAGAGAGAGAGCGAAAGAGAAAGTACCAGTCAGATATCGACATAAAGGAAACAAACATTCGGAGAGAGAGAGGAGGCGGGGAGAGAGAGAAGCGAAGAAGACAAATTATACTCGTATACCCAAGGCCGCATAAGATATCCTAAGAGCAAGGTAACCCTCTTTCCGAAATTTCTCAACCACACCTTCTTCTCACCTTATTTTGGCGGGTTTGGTTGTTTTTTTGAGTGTGTGTGTGTTTTTTGGTTTTCTTTTTTTCTTTTCTCGGATTGTTGAGGTTTTTGTATTTCGAATGTTTGTCTTTCTCTTTCTTTCTTTCTTTCTCTTTCTCTTTCTCTTTCTTTCTCTCTCTCTCTCTCTCTCTCTCTCTCTCTCTCTCTCCTCTCTCTCTCCTCTCTCTCTCTCTCTCTCTCTCTCTCTTTCTCTCTTTTTATCATTCTCATTCTTACTCTTACTCTCGCTCACTCTCACTCTCACTTTCACCCTTTCTCTCTCTCCTTCTCCTTTTCCTCTCATTCTCATTCTCATCCTCACCCTCTATCCCTCCCTCCCTTCCTCCCTCCCCCCCTCCTTCCATCCCCCCCTTTTTCCTCCCTTCCTCCCCCCCTCTCTCCTCCCTCCCTCAATCCATTCCTCTCTTCTCCTTCCTTCTCTCCTCCCTCCCTCCCTCTCCCCCTCCCTCCCACCCTCTCTCCTCCTCCCCTCCCATTTTTATTCCCTGCAACACGTACCATTCCCTTCCCCTTGGCCACCCTCCCCCCCTCCCTCCAACCAAAAAAAAAAAAAAACGGCCCAAAATGCGACATAAAATAGTGGTGGTCTTTCGGAAAGTGAGGCTACACTATTAGCCTCGTTCATTACGCCCGCCCTTCTCCCGTTAAGCTCCGCCCATCGCTCCTCAAACCGCCCAACGGCAATCCGCTACGCCCACTCGGTTAAGGGATTGCTGCTTATCCTCCTGAACATCTGAGAGTGCATGACGTTGCATGAACACTGAACGTCAGAGTCTCTTTCTTGGGATTTACTTCTTATTGCTAAGACTTTCGAGTATCTTATCGAGTGTCTTATCATTATCATCTTTCTCTTCTTCTTCTTTTTTTTTTCTTCTTGTTCTGATTTTTTTTTTCTCCTTTTTTCTTTTTTTTCTGTTTCTTAGTTTTTTTTTATTTTATCTCCTCCCCCTGCTTGTTTTTTTTTCTTTCTTTCTTTCTTTTTCTTTTTCATCTTTATGCTCCTTTTTTCTTCTTAAATCATTTTCAGTTTTCTTCTCCATTTTCGTTCTTTTCATTCCGTTATCATTAGCCCCATTTTTATTATCGTGATTATTAGTCTTCGTTATGGCCGTCTTCTTTTTCTTCTTCCCTTTTGCCTTTTTTCTCCTTCTCTTTCTCTTCCTCACTTTCTTCTTCCGTTTTTTATTCGACCTCTGTTTGGTAATACCATCTATCAATTAAAATTGAATTATCATAGTGCTCTTGCATCAACAATATACAAATTTCTCAAAAGAAATTTTTGCATTTTACGTAAAATTATGTATTTCGTTTACTCAATAAACTACGACCGTCCTGTGATTTAGGTAATTTTCTGTGATTTAGATAATTTTCTTTTGTTTCTCTTCCATCCATTATCTCTCATGCAATATACTGTCTTATTTTCAATAAGAAATAATCAGATACTTCAACAAACACAATATACAAGCTAGGTTTATTGGATGACGAGGCATCTTTTTTCAATAAACTATTTTGTGCCTAGTGTTTTTTGTTTGTTTTTCTTCTTTTTTTTCTTCTTTTTCTTCTTTTTCTTCTTCTTCTACCGTAGTATCAACATGATAAATGCTTCAATGAAATAAATCTATAATAAATAATGAAAATACGATGCAAACTATAATAATAAGTAATTAAAATTAATTTAGGAACGATATATTATTCTTTTTATACAGTGAAGCAAATGAGTTATAATCCGAACCTCTATATCAAAACATGCTTCGAACATGCTGATTGTCATGAGGTACCACAATAGGAGCGTATCTTTAGTATAACTATATATTTTTTGTTGGATATAAGGGGGCTAAACACTACAAAAATATGTGTAGATCAAAAGTTGTTTATCCCTAAAA
>NW_028234427.1:29749189-29754189 GCF_977035675.1 Penaeus japonicus | reverse complement strand
CAATAAAGAAAAACGTGAAACACAACTAAGACACAACAATACCGAACACAATTTTCTGAACACAAAATCACGATACAAACCACCATCAAAACTATATTACACTATAATTACAAACAATTCAAACAAAACACAAATCCAAACACCCAACACGAAAAGCAAACACCTTGACAAAACCCGCCCACTCAGCAACGTCTAATCAACATATGTTTCATCAACGCAATTGAAGGCTGCCCCCCCACTTTGCCCCCACCCCACCCCCAACCCCCCCCCCCCCCATTAATATACTTTGCTTCTTAATCTCCCACATCAGCCTCCTTCACTAGATGCTAATTAGCAGGAGTAATTATCCCGCTGGTCATTACGGCAACAGAATGACCATAAACTCCGGTGATTCTATTAATATTTGCACTTACTGCTTATTGCTGCTTGCGATTTTCATTCCTCTTGCAACTTGTTTTTCTTTATTCCTTTTTTTTTGGGGGGGGCAACGCTCTGTCTATTCTCACACGCTTTGTTTCACGTTTGCCTACTTCCCGTTGGAATAAAAAGGGAAAAAAAGGAAATAAAGAAGGGGAAAAACGGAAAGGGAGGAAACACATGGGATGGTTAGAAAGAGAAAGGGAAGTGAAAGAGCAACGCGGAACAAAGAGAGGGAAGGAAGAGACAAGCGAGAGAAGAGAGGAGAGAAGGGATGGAGATAGGAAAGAGAGAAAGGGAAGGAGAGTAGGGAAGGGGGAGGGAGGAAAGGAGAAGGGAGAGGAAGGGTGGAGAAAAAGGATGGGGGAAGGGAGAGAGAGGAAAGAAAGAAGAGGGATAGAGAGTAGAGGAGAGGGAGGTGAGGAGGAAAGTGAGAAGGGAGAGGAGAGGAAAAGGAGAGTGAGAGAAGAGAAGAAGATCGTGAAAGAGAAGCGTGAAAAGAAGAGAGAAGACGAGAAGAGAGAAGAAGAGAGAAGAAGAGAAGAGAGAAGAAGAGAGAGAAGAGAAGAGAGAGAGAGAGAGAAGTGAGAGAAAGAGGAGAGAGGAGAGAGGAACAAACAGAGGAAAGAAGCAATTGGAAAAACGCATTTTCTAGGTAAATGAGCAATAAGCCCATTTCTAAACAGCTCTTTTCTTTCTTCTTTCTTTCTCACAAAACAGTAAATACATTGCATGATTAATTCCTTGACATATCATATAAAAAGAACCTCCCCATTTCCTGCCGTGCGACCATGAGGCAGTATAGTGGCCAGGAGTCTTACTTTTAGAGGCCCCATGAATTTACTTCACTCACCTTCAAGCTACATTTCGGAAGTAGAAAGTTAAGTTTGGTCATTTCATTTATATTTTTTATCATATATAATCCTTTTTTAATCATCAGTATTATTGTTTTTTATTATTTTGATTATTATCATTATCACGATTATAAGTATTAGTACCAATTATTGTTATTATAATCTTTTCATTATCATTAATTACAAGTTACTATCATCATCATTTATCCTAATTCTAATAATTAAACCATCTTTAATCAATCAAACAACATGTTGCATTAACCTACTACTAAATACAGGGACAATCATAAACCACACAATCGGGTCATAAATTAAAATCCTCAAGCCACCCCAAACCAATCGTCATCATCATCAGTAGATACTATTTATCAAGGGCAAGTCAAATGAATGATAATCCATAACAGAAATGATAATAAAAAATAGCAACACCTGTAATCTAGTTAACATAGAACTATGTAAACAACAATTAAAAAATCTAATAAAAACCTTTGCAAAAAATAAAATAAAACTGAAAACTGCTAAAATCAATAACACGACAAATCAATAATTAAAGAGAAAATAGTTAAATAATAAGCAAGAAGCAACCCTAATCAACTGATCTCACTTCACATTGAAATAGAATTTTCTAGGTGTAAGCAACAATCGTAAATCATAAATTAGACGTAAATAATATAATAAAATAAAGTTCATCTGACTGACCTAAATATCATTCCAATCTTTCAGTATAGGAACTCCTTAAATATAATAAATGAAGCCTAAACAGTAGTTACAGAAAATACGGTTACAAACGGTCAACAACCAAACCAAACATAGAGAACACACTAACGCTCTGTTCCTTTCATTACAAGAAATGCGTATACAGAAATGGTTATAATATATTAAACATACAGGGACCATTTTAAAGCCAGCAGAATCGTTTATTGTTGGACGTCCGTAACCGTTACCCCAAAGCTACATAATCAACAACTGTTTTGGTTGTAATTCAAAATTGCAATTAGATTACACATTGCATTTTAAACATCAAATTAGTGGGTTATATCTACTTATCCTCTTAAATAAAGCATATCTATTTTCATTAAAGCAACTGACATATTAACTGACAAAAACAACGTAGCATAAACACTCACAACCTTAAGTACTAGTGAGTAATTTTATTTTCGTTTTTATAGGTAATTGTAAATATCTTCATATAATACCGTTTTTAGATATTCATTAATCATAATACCCATACGTAAACAACATCAATTAGATACTAAACACTGACTAATTAACATCACACCCCTTACCTAAAAACAACGCCACAGTATCATGGGGGCGATGAGTGTTGTATTATTTACTAATGGCTTCACTTCATTAAAACAGAACAAACAAACATGCAACACAAACAAAGATTATTCAATGTTGGAGGTAATATTTGGTGCAAGAAGGGAATGGGGAGAATTTGGAAAAAGGGATGGGGAATAATCCAGGTAACAGGGATTGAGGAAAGAAAAGGGCGCGAAAGGAGGGCGAGAAGAATGGCGAAGAGAGGGAGAGGTGACGGAGAGGAAGAGAAAAAAATAATCACAGAAGAAACAGAGACCAGAGATAAGAGAGAGAGAGAAATAGATACAGAACCAGGAGAGGTGGAAGAGAGAAGGAGAAGAGAGTGAGAAACAGTTAAAGAGGACAGAGGACAGAGGTACAAGAAAGGGGGGGAGAGAGGGAGAGGAGAGCGATGAGTGAGATGGGAGAGGAGGGAGGAGAGAGAGAGAGATGGGAGAGAGGAGAGAGAGAGGAGAGAGGAGAGGAAGAGGGGTGATGAGGAGAGAGGAGGATGAGAGAGAAGAGAGAGACGAGGAGATGAGAGGAGAAGAGAGAGAGAGAGAGCGAGGGGAGATAGATGAGGAGATAGCGAAGAGGAGAGAGCGAGAGGAGAGAGAGAGAGAGAGAAAGAGTAGAAGAAAAAGAAGAGAGAGGAGAAAAACGAGAAGAAAGAAGAGGAAAGAAAGAGAAAGAGAAGAAAGAGAAAAAAAAGAAAGAAAAGAAGAGAAGAGAAAAATGAGAAAAGAGGGGAGAGAAAATATAAAAGTCAGATACAGACAGAAAATCAAAACAAAAATCCGAAACACATAAAACCACATCAGCCCGAGAGGAGACATGGAGGGGAAAAAAAAACAACATGAAAACCAAAATACATACATGTCAAAAAAAGCAAAAAAAGCGACCCAAACCCCCAAAATAATACTCCGCGAATTGTCCACCTACACAAGAAATCCTGCGAGCGCGAAATTGTCTTTTGATCTTTAATGAGGCATTTACTGTTACACGAGTCGGCTCTAATTCCGGGACGCGGCTCTGTCTGACCTGGAAAATGAAAACGACATTAAATATATATATGAGAACTGCGAACGTAATTTCGTAATACACTCCTGAAAAACTTGAAAGTAAACTTAAAAATGATAAGATAGACATGATGGTTTTATATATATTTTTTCTACAGTAAATATCATTCTTTATAACTTGATTCGGTTTAAAATTATTTTATTTTGTCTCCATCATTTCATAAAGAATACAAAAAAAACATTATATATGTGTATCATATCCAATCATAAGCCATGTCGGTATGTCTGTTTGTATATCTACCTATTATTGTATTTACTTGTTGTTTGTTGTTTTTTTTTGTTTTGTGTGTTTTATATATTTATCAATTCAATCTATATATCTAAGGTGTTTCTATCTCCCCCCCCCCTCTCTCTCTCTCTTTCCTCTCTTCTTCTTCTTCTTTCTCCCTTCTTCTCCCTCTCTCCTCCTTCCTCCTCCTCCTCCTCTTCCTCCTCCTCCTCCTCCTGTACTCTCCTCCTCCTCTCCTTCTTCCTTCTTCCCTCTTTCTCTTCCTTCTTCCTCCTTCTTTTCTCCCTTCTCCTCCTCCTCCATATCCTTCACCTCCTCCTCCTCTTCTTCCTCCTCCTCCTCTTCCTCCTCCTCCTCTCCCTCCGCCTCCTCCTCCTCCTCCTCCTCCCCCTCCCACCTCTCCTCCTCCTCCTCCTTCCCTTCTCCTCCTCCTCCTTCGCACTTCTCCTCCTTCGCCTCCTTCGCCTCCGTCTCTGTCTTCCTCCTTCTTCTTCCTTATCCTACGAACCTCTCCCTCCTCATACTCCTATCCGCCTCTAATTTGTATCTCTATCTCTACCTCTACCGTTACCGCTACCTCCTCCTCCACCTCTACCCCCCCCACATCCATCCTCCACATCCAACCTCCACCTCCACCTCCAGCCACCTCCACCTCTCCACTCCACCTCCACAACCTCCACCTCCACCTCTAACCACCACCTCCGCCTCCCACCTCCACCGCCACCTCCACCTCCACCCTCCTCCTTCACTTACCCCCCACCTCCACCACCTCCACCTCCTCTCCTCCATCTCCACTTCCTCTACCTCCTCCTCCCTTTACGCTTCTTGTCCGGTCCCCCTTTCTCCCCCCCTTCTTCTTCCTCCTCCTCCTCCTCCCCTCTTCCCCTCCTCTCCACTTCTCCCTTTCTCACCCCCTTCTTCTTCCTCCTCCTCCCTTTGCTCTTCCCTTCCTCTCCACTTCTCCCTTTCTCACCCCCTTCTTCTTCCTCCTCCTCCCTTTGCCCTTCCCTTCCTCTCCACTTCTCCCTTTCTCTCCCCCTTCTTCTTCTTCCTCCTCCTCCCTTTGCTCTTCCCTTCCTCTCCTTTCCACTTCTTTCTTTCTCATCTCATTCTCCC
>NW_028234427.1:29731689-29744189 GCF_977035675.1 Penaeus japonicus | reverse complement strand
ATATATATATATATATATATGATTGTGTGTGTGTTTGTGTGTTTGTGTGTTTGCGTGTATACGTGTATGCGTACGTGCGTGTCCGTGTTTCCTACGAAACGCAATGCAATGTGACTGCGTCCATGCGTTTGTATCCCGATTTCGAAAACCGCTCATTCTGTGAGGTTTCCCCAAGCGATCAGCTCCTCCGTCATCGAGTCCAGAGCCAACGGACAGGCTGGGTACAAGCAGAGACGCTCGTGTGCGGCGCTCTACGGTACCTCGTTCTTCGGGGTACAGACGTCTCACACTTCTCTGTAGATGCTCTATTTTCCTTCCTTCTGGGTACAGATTTCCTCCTTCCCGCCTTATGCGTTCTTCGTTCACCTAGATAGAGACTCCCTCTCTTCCAACTTCCCTCTCCCCCACCTTCTAACTTCCTTCCCCCCACTCCCAGTCATGATCTTTGTATACCCACCCCCCTCCCCCCGTATGTTCTGCATCCCCTCCCCAGCCCACATGTTCTATTCTACCCTCTCGCTGGTACGGGCTCAGCATTCCCCCTCCCCCCTTCACGGCCCTCCCCTTCATATTTCTACGTCTTTTTTTCCTCTCTTACTCCTCTCTCTCCTCCCCCTCCCTTCCTACATTTTTTTCCGCCCTTTTTTTCACTTTTGCCTTTTACATCCCTTCATCCTTCCCCTCGCCCCCTTCTCACCCTAGTATGTACTCCCCATCCATTTCCCCCCCGCTCTACCCCCTCTCTCCTGCCCATCCCCACCCCTTCTTCTCTCCTCCTAACCCCTCTACCCCTATGCCCCAACCCCCTCCCCTCCCGATAGGGTCTCACCCACCCACCTCCCATCCCGACAGGTTCTCCCCCAACCGCCTCCTCTCCCGACAGGTTCTCCCCCATCCACCTCCCCTCCCAACAGGCTACCCCCCCTCCCGACAGGTTTTCCCCCCCCACCTCCCCTCCCGACAGGCTTTCCCCCCACCAGCCTCCCCTCCCGACAGGTTTTCCCCCCACCCGCTTCCCCTCCCGACAGACCCCCCCTCCCCCCGCCCCTTCGCTATCCCTCGGAGGGCGGGCCCGTCGAGCGCAGTCGACAAAGGGGCATTGTGCAGCTGATCGACAATGAGCCGAGAGGTCGTTCGCTCCAGTGTCTCCGTCGCATCTTTATTTTCTTTTTTTTTACTTCATTATCTGCGTCTTAATCTTGGATTCGGTATTGTTATTATTATTATTATTAGTGTTGTCGATATCAGGATTATTGGCATGATCATTAATCATTGGCATTACATTCATAATAAGAGGAATATCAATAGTTATAATTTTTATCATTATAGTGACAATGATGACTATAATGATGATCATAATAATGGTGACATATAGTAACAATAGCAACAATGATATTTGATATTATAGTTATAAGGATAATAGTAATAATGGTAATAATATTAACAATGATGATGATGATAATAACAACAATAATAATATTAATGAAAATGATTATAATACTGATAGAGATAATAATATAAAATAGTAATAATGATTATAATATTGATAATAATAACAATAATGACAATAATATCAATAATGATATCAACAGTGATGATGAGGATAGAAATAATGATAATGACAGAAATGAGAATTATCATTACCATCATAATCATTATTGCTGTCATTTTCATTCTTATCATCATGAACAGCCTCATCAGCACACAATCATCATCATTATTATTATTACTATTACTGATATGCCCGTTCAGGTTGTGTTGACATCTGCAGAGTTGGAACACATCTGTACCCCATGAGAACAAAGAACACAGGTCGAATACATCTGTACCCATGAGGATAAAGAACATAGGTCGAATATATCTGTACCCATGAGAATAAAGAACACAGGTCGAATACATCTGTACCCATGAGAACAAAGAACACAGGTCGATGACATCTGTACCTATGAGGACAAAGAACACAGGTCGATGCCATCTGTACCCATGAGAACAAAGAACATAGGTCGAATACATTTGTACCCATGAGAACAAAGAACACTGGTCGAATACGTCTGTACCCATGAGAACAAAGAACATAGGTCGAATACATTTGTACCCCATGAGAACAAAGAACTCAGGTCGAATACGTCTGTACCCATGAGAACAAAGAACACAGGTCAAATACATCTGTACCTATGAGGACAAAGAACACAGGTCAAATACATCTGTACCCATGAGAACAAAAAACACTGGTCGAATACATTTGTACCCATGAGAATAAAGAACATAGGTCGAATACATCTGTACCCATGAGAACAAAGAACACTGGTCGAATACATTTGTACCCATGAGAATAAAGAACATAGGTCGAATACGTCTGTACCCATGAGAACAAAGAACATAGGTCGAATACATTTGTACCCCATGAGAACAAAGAACACAGGTCAAATACATCTGTACCCATGAGAACAAAGAACACAGGTCAAATACATCTGTACCCATGAGAACAAAGAACATAGGTCGAATATATTTGTACCCATGAGAACAAAGAACACAGGTCGAATACGTCTGTACCCATGAGAACAAAGAACACTGGTCGAATACATCTGTACCCATGAGAACAAAGAACACTGGTCGAATACATCTGTACCCATGAGAACAAACAATAAAGGTGGAACACATCTGTACCCATGAGGACAAAGAACACAGGTCGATGACATCTGTACCCATGAGGACAAAGAACACAGGTCGATGACATCTGTACATCTGTACCCATGCGAACAAAGAACACAAGTGGAGGATATCTGTATCTATGAGAACAAAGAACACCCCACCATAGTGGTACAGCGCCTCTAAAGAGCTGCTCTCCTTGTACTCATGCGGTTGGTGGTTCTTGACGCTGTAACGGAAAACGCATTACTCGTTACGGTGATTGGGTAGTTTGGAATGCCTCGTCCTCCCTCCCTCCCCCTATCCCTAAAAACAACAAACACCTATATATACCAAATAAACAAAATCCCCTCCTTTCTTACTTTCTCTTTTTTTTCTCTCTTTCTCTATACTTCTTCTCTCTTCACTCTCTCTCTCTCTCTCTCTCTTCTCTCTCTCTCTTCACTTCGAATCTCTCACTCTCTCTCTCATCTCTCATCTCTCTCTCTCTCATCTCTCTCTCTCTCTCTCTCGTCCTCTCTCTCTCTCTCTCTCTCTCTCTCTTTCTCTTTCTCCCTCTCTTTCCCTACCTTTCTCCTTCTCTCCACCTCTCTTTTCCCCTCTTTCTCCCTCAACTTCTTTCCCTTCTTATCTTCCTTCCCTCTTTTTCTCCCTCCTTCCCTCCCCTCCCGCCCCTCCTCCCTCCCATTTCGTTCCATCCATCCCATTTTCTCACCCATCCTCTCTTCCATCTACTCCCTCCTCCCTCCCTGCCTCCCTCCACCTCAGTACTCCGTAATAGGACGAACGCCTCGGGAGTTCGTTAAAGGATTTTGATTCAGGTTTTGGAGGGGGAGGGGGGGAGGGGGAAGGGGAATTTCTGGAAGATTTAAATCTGTGATTCTCATGATTTTTAGCATGGCAACTTCATGGAATTCTTACGGCTCTATTGTACAGATGCGTAGATTAAACGAGAGAATGATAATAAGGGTAATCAAAATAGATGATGGTGATTATGGTAATTAGTTCATCGACAAAAAGGGGCAGACTCTCATTGCAATAGAAATGTTTTGTGTTTTCATGAAATGAAATTAATGCTCTTTGGTAATAAAAAAAAGTACAAACGACCATAATTTCAGACTCTCCTAGAAGTAATGCACGTTGCAAAATGTTGCAACATTCTGAGATGATTAGGGATACATGTACTTTGCAATCGGAAACACACACACACACACACACACAAAAAAAAAAAAAAAAATATATATATATATATATATATATATATATATATATATATTTGTGTGTGTGTGTGTGTATGTGTGTGTGTGTGAAAAGGCAACATTTTCCCATTCACATCAGTATTACGTTTATCATTGTTATTGTTGTATTTATGCCAAGTTTTCATCACTATCTGTCGTGCTTTTATTGCTGTTGCATCGACAAGTTATCCATTTTATTGTTATTCTTGTATTAATGTTGTTTTCTTCAGAATTACCTTTACTGCTGTTTCTGTTCCCACATAAATGTCAAATCTTCATCACTCTCAACATTGGCTTCATCTTCCTATTACCATTTTTCTTATCATCATCACTATAACCATCACTACCAAGATCATCTTTACGTATCTACGTATCCGCCAAACCTCCCCTGAGTGCGTGCGTGCGTGCGTGCGTGAGCGACCTCTATACGCAGCAACATCGCCAGGCAATAAAATCCATCATTATCAGATTAATGACGTCATCAATTCACGGCTGATTAGGAACGTCCCAATGGCAGCGAGGAGATTCATCATCCACAAGCAAGGAAACTCACGTCGCGCCTCGGATGTGATCAAACATATCTTGGCATCATTATTTTTCGGCCGGGAGATGTGAAGGAAGCGGAGCACGTGATTTTCTTTCTTTTTTTATTCTTACTTTTATGTTTGTTTATCTCTTTATTTATTTGTTGTCTGTTGCTATCGTTACTTTTATTACTGTCGATATTATCATTACTATTGTCTATATCTTTAGTATTATCAGTTTACTCACCTTTAATTGTCATTTTAATATAATCATAAGTATTATCATTACCATTATTATAAGTATTATGAGAAAGAGAGAGAGAGAGAGAGAGAGGGAGGGAGAGGGAGAGGGAGAGATAGAGATAGAAATAGAGAGAGAGAGAGAGGTGAGAAAAGAGCAAGAGAGAGCGTATATAAGAAAGTGTGAGTCCGTGAGTGCAAGTAAATATACTTTGTTTAAGGAACGTAGAATACTATAGACTGACAAGATCCTGCACCGGCCACGTCAAACATTCAATATCCAAAGTAAACCGTCAGGCATGACAGAACTCCCCCCCCCCCATCTCTATCTTCTACCCTTACCCCCCCCTCCCCCACCTCTATCCTCTACCCTTAACCCCCCCCACCCCACAACAGACACATCCCAACCCCCAACACAGACATACGTGAGGTTGTATCTTGTTATATACCGTCTTGTTTCTACCATCCTTTGGGAACTCGCATTATTGGTGTACGATAAGGTGTAAGTGTGTGTGTGTGTGTGTGCGTGTGTGTGTGTGTGTGTGTGTGTGTGTGTGTGTGTGTGTGTGTGTGTTTGATGCGAAATGTAATGGTGTGTGTGATACAGAGTTGAAAGGCTTCCTTTGTAGATGTTGTAGTAAGGTGTATCTGTCCGTATGTGGTAGACAAACACAAACACATGGACACATACTCACTTACACACACACACACACACATACACACACACACACACACACACATATATATATATATATATATATATATATATATATATATATAGAGAGAGAGAGAGAGAGAGAGAGAGAGAGAGAGAGAGAGAAAGAAAGAAAGAAAGAAAGAAAGGAAGAAAGAGAAAGAGAAAGAGAAAGAAAGAGAGAGATTGAGTTTGCGCATACTAACTGGTAGCTTAGAGCCTTTTGCATATAAATTTCAAAGACAAGCCTTAAAAAACTCCAAGCAAAACCGTCTTCCAAGACAAAACTCGACAAATGCATATACCAGAAAAGCAATTCTGTGCTTTGAATATCACAAAATCCGACTAAGCAATAAATCAACCCCATTCTCGAATATTATTCATTATCGGAATAGCAATACGATCATTTGAATAAACAAGGGCCGTTAACTAGACGCGCTGATCAATAATCCATTTGAACGAAAAATCGCTCGGGATTTGTGCAACTTCCCTTTCCTCCTGATCCCGCGGATAACATTAACTCCATTGCAATAGATATGATTAGCGAGGACTGGAACATGAAATATGGACTAATGAATTACCATATGGATTGGGCAAAGGCTGCTCAAAGAAGAGGGAATTGGGTGAGGATTCACATGTATCTCACTCGATATTTCTGTATCAGGGGACTCAAAAAGGTTATGAGGAAGAGGGGGGAGGGGGGGTAGTGTCGGGCGGTCTTGTTGTGCGGGGTGGGGGGTGAAGGGGGGTCGGGGGAGGGGGGGGGTTGGGGGGGGGTGGCGTATAAGCATTGGGGAGGTGGGCTAGGAAGAGGGGGAGGGGGAGGGGAACACAAGGGGAAGGAAAGCGCCCCGGGAAGGGGAGAGGAAGTGGAGGGGAAGAGGGAGTTGGAGGGGAAGGAGAGGGGAGGGGAAGCGGGCAAAGGGGGGGAGGAGAGAGAGAGGAGAAGAAAAGGGGCAAGATTGAGAGAGAGAGAGAAGGGAAGGGCGAAAAAAAAGAGTGTGTGGTGGTGGGAAAAGCATGTGAGCGGAGAGAGAAGGGAGTAAAAAGGGGAAAGAAGAGAGGAGATAGAGGAGGATCGAGGGGATAGGGAGGAGAAAGAAAGGGTGGGTGCAAGAGGAGTAAGAAGGTGGGTGGAGATTAGGGTAATGACCCAGCGCAAGAAAGAGAAGGAGAGGAAAAGAGAGAAAAACGAGGGAGGAGAGATCTGTGAGAAGAGGAAAGAGGAGAGAGAGAGAGAGAGGGATCGGAGGAGAGAGAGAGAGTGAGGGAGAAAGAGAGAGAGAGAGAGAGAGCGAGAGGGAGAGAGTGAGGGTGCGCGAGGAGAGAGAGAGGGAGAGAGAGAGCAGAGATGCGAGAGAGAGAGACGTGAGGCGAGCGACGAGGGAGAGAGAGGGAGAGGAATGATGGAGGAGGAAAGAAAGATGAGTGGTGAGGAGAGATGAGAGGAGGTGGGGGAGTGAGGAGAAAGGAGAGAGAGAGGAGGGGAGGAGAAGGATGGGGGGGGAAGGAGGAGAGGAGAGAGAGGGAGATGGTAAGAGAGAATCTCGAGGTGAGAGGAGAGAGATGTTGGAGGAGAGAGAGAGAGAGGTGGAGAGAGAGAGGAGAGAAGGAGAGAGAGAGAGTGAGAGAGAGAGAGTGAGGAGGAGAGAGAGGAGAGAGAGAGAGAGAGAGGTTGAGGGGAAGAGAGAGAGATTGAGTGAGGGGGAGGCGAGAGGAGAGTGGGAGAGAGAAATCGAGAGAGAGGAGGGGAGTGGAGAGAGGAGAGGAGAGAGAGAGTAGAGGGAGAGAAGAGAGAGTGCAGGGGAGAGAGAGAGAGAGTGGGGAGAGTGTGAAGTGAGTGAGTGTGTGGAGTGAGATGAGTTGAGATGAGTTTAGGAGATGTGATGAGAGAGAGAGAGAGAAGGTGATGTTGTGAGTGAGAGAGAGAGAGAGGGGAGGAGAGAGAGGAGAGGAGAGAGAAGGAGAGGGGGAGAGAGAGAGGGATTCGAATGAGATGGAGTGAAACTAGAGTGAGAGAGAGTGAGAGAATGCTGCGAGGTGAGAGGTGAGGTGTGATGACGAGACGAGGAGGGAGTGAGGTGAGGAGAGAGAGGTAGAGAGAGAGAGAGAGGAAAAGGAAAGTAGAGAGAGGGCAGGGGGGGGGGAGGGGGGAGGGGGGGGGGGGACAGAAAGAGAATAGAGACAGAAAGTGAAGACGCAGTTTGTCTGAGAAACAACCAACGCACGTATTCAATTAGACCGTAAGTACTAATTTCATTTACGACCCCGCCCCTCCCCTCAAACCTAAGCCATCTCACATTAACTTCCTCCCCCCTCCCCCTTCCCCCCTTCCCCCCCACGACGCTTCAACCTGTAAACATCCACTCCATAAGTCGTCCAGCCTGCAGCTCAAATTCCCAATAAATCACCTGCACATCATAGCTTCAGCAAATTAAGGCCGTGGGTTATCGCAGGTGAACGCGTAAACAAACTGGCGATAGAATGTGTATAGAGTAATTGGTTGATTTCTTGTCTGTGTGATTTTGTGTGGGTGTGGGTGTGGGTATGGGTGTGTGTGTGTGGGGGGTGGGGGTGCGTGTGCGTGTGCGTGTGTGTGTGTGTGTGTGTGTGTGTGTGTGTGTGTGTGTGTGTGTGTGTGCGTGTGTGTGTGTGTGCGTGTGTGTGTGTGTGTGCGTGTGTGTGTGTGTTTTCTAGTCTAAAGATCCATTTTAAGAATTCGTTTGTTCACATTGAGAATCTAATTAGTGGCTGAATCCAATTGAGAGAAAAAATCAAACAAAATGGTTTTATGAAGAAAAAAAATTATATATATAAACAGAAATTGCTAGAGAAATAAACAGAGGGAACTGATGCCACTGTAGTAAGAATTGGTTCCTTCGAGAAAGTTCTAAACATAAAGCTTTTTAATCGAGGGCGTCAAGTGGTTAAGCAAAGAAAGCAAACCGGTCTGATCACTACGTTAAATTTAGAAATAGCAACGAGACTAAACTAAAACATAATTCAATCAGCTGTCTCGTATTCAGTTAACTACAATAGACAAACGAAGAAAAATACGTAATAACAAACAGACTAAGATTAGTATAAGGAAGAAATAATGTAGGAATAGATACAATTATAAGAAATAACAAATGGACAAATAAGTAATGCTAACAAACTAAAGAAGACATTTCTTTATTCTTTTAAAATAACTTACATATTATCAGACAACACACGAAGCCAATTCTCCTTTACACAGATTACAAACCATCACAAAGTGACACGAACTCATATCAAAGTACCCGATCACCCGATTTCGAAATATTAAAATACAAAGTGCCTTCTAAACGCACACTTTCATAAACCACGTGATAGAGACCCTTTGCAGAGCCGTCTTCTAATACAGATAACATTGCAACTGTGATCATGCTTAATATATCATATACTTTCGAAAATCAAGTCACGGCAACTGCCTTCTAAACTAATAACGCAGTTTCTAAATAATAATAATGAGCATAGTAATAATGATGGTGATAATAATAATAATAACAATAATAATGATAATAATAATAATAATAAGATAAAAGAATGACAAAACACTCACTTTCAAAAAACAAGCTAAATTGCGCAATAAAATATATATATATATATATATATATACAGCAACTCTTCCATGCACAGATAACTTTTTTTTAAACAAGCTTCTATGGATATTAGGCAATTTCTATCTTAAAAACAAATATAATACAATAAAAAGTAAAAAAGAATTAAAAAAAACAAAATTGGCAGCATCTCTTTCTCACACAAAAAAAGTAAAAAAAAAAAAGAGAAGGGAAAAAAAAAAAATCTTCTAAAAAGATAACACAATTTCCAAGCCCCATGGGACAGAAACTTTCTCTCTTCCGCAATATCAGAACCCACTTACCGTTAACCCTCTCTGTCCCTTTTCCCAGACGCTCGGTCGCTTGGTCGCTCGGTCGCTCGGTCGTGGCGGAGTGATATATCGCGGCCGTTAACATTCCCCTATGCCTTGATTTATGAACGAATTTACGTATTAAACAAAAATTCTCACAGGCTGTGGAGACTCTCACGTGTTAGAGAGTTATCTTGCTGTGCTTGTCAATACTCGTATTTTATTAATTAGAATCATTACTTATTTATTATTATGATTATTCAACATCAATCTTTCATTATTATGATAATTCAATTTTAATAATAAAAATCTCAGTTTATTATCCCAAATCTGGGGTTCTGGACATTATGTTCTTAGATAAACAGAGACATCAAATCGATCCAACTTTTACAAATTAGAAAAAATCTTAGCTGATGTTACCTTACTATTTTTGTAGTAGACATTTCCGCAGACATACTATATGTTCGTTTATGAAGTTTTTTTTTTTTTTTTTTTTTTTTGTAACGCACCAACTGATGAAAATGGACCAGTGGTGGTTGCTGTTGATAACCATATACTTGTCAGTAAAGATTTTTAAAAAAATCACATAAATAAACGAAATACAAAACACAGTCATCATAAACAATACATTATAATGTAGCATGTGTTCATAAAATGACACTGGATTTCACATATCAATAGGATTATAATTCTAACCATTTTCTCAACAACTCATAACTGCAGTCTCTCAACATATTTAATAACTCCATCAAACCTAAAAACAAGAAATCTATCTCTCATCCTACCATCCGGCCACTACTACCGTCTACTTATTTCCACTTGTCAGCATATAATGGTGACTTTAAATCTAAGGACAACTCACTTATGGAATAATTCTCTCTTTCTTATATCCTCCTGTAAACATCTTGGTAATGAAACAATAATACGACTGTCAAAACTGACACATTGCCCGCCATTACGTCAACACTGCCAGTCGTTTTCTTCCAGGGAACTTGTCTGATGGTTCTTTTACCAGAAGTTTCATATGAATTATACGGCGGCAAATTCAAATATCCAAAATTGACATTTGATGCTTATAATCTTCATTTTTTTCGTTTGTTGATTTGCATGGTGTGGGGACCTTGATTCAATTAACTCTGTTATTTTTTCCCGATAATTTAATATAAAGAAAACGTGATTTATAAATAGGATATATGTGTATGTATGTATGTGTATGTATATGTATATGTATATGTATATGTATATGTATATGTATATATATATATATATATATATATATATATATATATATATATATATACACATACGTCCACAAGATAAGGATAAGACAGATTTGCGGAGTAGATGCTACGCCGGGCTTGTATGCACTGAGGCGAGCTCGCCTGTGTCAGCGTGTGCTGACTCGTGAGAGAATGTGCCAGCGAGTGTTGACTCGATCTCAGCTTTGTCCTTCTCAACGCAGTGCCCAGCCACGTCATTAACCGCCACGGGGATGTAAAGTCGACAAATTGTCCACTGAGCTACCAGACGTCTAAATATCCATAAATAAATATTTATCCACATAAAAATCAAAATGGAAAAAGGAAGAACTATAGAAGAAATAGGAAAACACAAATAAAATAGAAAAAAGTGATACCCCAGAGACTATCCTACAGTACCAGTATCAATTTCAGAATCTCGAATCTCATTTGAAATCTTTGATATTAACCGTACGTAATTATCTTTCCCGTCAGCAATATTCGGCCACAAGATAGAATGTATTTGTTTCTGTAAGATAGGCTGAAATACTTTTACTTTTAGAAAAGTACTTTTTTCCTTCCATTATTTTCCTGAGACGTTTCCCAAAACTTCAGCTACTTTTGTATTGGTACTTGAGATATATACATATATATATTGGATGTGTAGGGAAATGTGATTACTAGATTCCGTAGACTTAGTGCATTCTGGTAATTTGGGAAGTCTATGGAGTCGTTGTATGGGATTGTATAGGTAATCCTGCTGGGAGTAATTGAGGATTAGATATATCCATATTGCTGTATTGACCTTTTCTGATAATACCTAAGTGGTTTGGTAATTACCCTCACGTATGTGCGTGTCTATATACAGTCTCTCTCTCTCTCTCTCTCTCTCTCTCTCTCTCTCTCTCTCTCTCTCTCTCTCTCTCTCTCCATATATATATATATATATATATATATATATATATATATATATGTGTGTGTGTGTGTGTGTGTGTGTGTGTGTGTGTGTGTGTGTATGTAAGTGTCTGTGTATATCTGTGTGTGTTGAAACATCCAATTCAAAATCAGTCAGTACCATTTGCCTTTACTGAATAACTCCTCCGGTGTTCATGCAACCAGACTCTCGACACGCAAAAAAAAACGAAAAGGTCATGAAAAAAAATAAATAAATAAAATAACGTCACAACATGCCACTTTTGGCGATGACTGTGAAAGTCATCGTCCTCTGTACCTGCATTAGACACGCGCGTAGTTTTGAAAATATATTTAGCAAATAAAATAAAATGGAATATAGTATAATCTTTTCTTTTCCTCGTCACATTGATTTCTTACTCTAGCTTTGGTTTATCGTACCAAAGGACAAACAAACAACACAAAACAGGCTAAAAACTCGCTTGTGCGATCGTGTGTGTGTGTGTGTGTGTCCGTATACATTCTTTTTTCTTATTCCCAGTACCTTTCCGCCTCCATTCCACAAGCGACATTTCGCTGAAACAACCGAACACATAAGCAAACTCGCGAAATATATTCATAGAACAACAAAAATGCACCTCCAGCATAAACAGACCTGGCTACCGCGCCCACCATGAGAGTCTGACCCACCGTGTCTTCGCTGGTGATGTTTACACTGGCACTTTGACACTCAATATACCAGCGTTTCACGAGGATTAATTACCTTTAATTCTGTGGCCGTAATTAACGACTGCGGTTTGACGTCTGACATTGATTTCAACCAGGCTGTGATGAACTTCTGTGTCATGATCATTATCAGCACTGATTTATTATTAACATTCAATTACATCACACGAATTGCAGCTTGCCGTAATCATGCAAAGGATTGCAACATACCCAGTAAGTAAAAGTATGTAAATAGGGGGGTATTTAAGTTACCACAATGTATTTTATTAACATGAGCAATTTTATGTCGTATTTTCTATAATGATGTCATAAATATAAAACAAAGAGGAATACCAATATGACTGTCTGTACGTGTTTCCTATAAAATAGATAGATTTCCTATCAAAT
>NW_028234427.1:29701689-29711689 GCF_977035675.1 Penaeus japonicus | reverse complement strand
ATTAGTGGATGATTGAGGAATGTTAACATGTTTCATCCAATAATTTTTCACTTTTGAAAGGTTCGCTTGAGTTTCCTTTCGTGCAGAAACATTTTCACACACTCGCACACACAAACACACACATGCACACACACACACAAACATACACATACACACACGAACATACACACACACATACATGCACCAGCACACATGCATAATTCTGTCACGTCTGCTTCCCTTTCCTTTTCTCTCTCCCTTATTTTCCCCTCTTCTCCTTCCCTTCTTCCTATTTTCCCTTTTATTCCTCTCATCCCTCCCCCCCCCTTCCTCATTTCCCCTCACCCTTTCCTTCCTTCTCCTTCTCCCTCTTCCTTCTTCCTTTTCTTCTCGTTTCCCCTCAACCCTCTTTCGTCTCCTCCTTTTCCTCCTCGCTCCTCCATCTCCAACTTCCTATTCCTCCCTTATTTTCCATTGTTTTCCCTTCCTAATTCCCCAATTCCATATTCTTTTCCCCTCCCTTTCCCCTCCGTTACAGTTTCCCCTCAGCCTTCCCATCCCCACTTCACCCTCTTCAATTCATCCCCTCCATCATGTCAACAAACCTATCACGTCACTCAATGCAATGTAGGCAACTCATGACTTTTCCTCTGTCGACATGACATTGCAACGACATACATTTCATGTCACAATGCGAGGATGTCACAAGGTGTTGCATATGTCTGTGATAGCCCTGGGATAGAAAATGGTACCTAATGGTTAATCTTTATAATGCATAGGGTTAATGGTAATAGTAGCTAATACCAAGCAGTGATATTTAGCTCCTTTTAAAAATAGATAGATAATAGTTAAAGGGTACCCACTAGTAACCAATAGTAATAAAATGATAATGGAAATACTGAATACAAAGTATAAATACCAGTTGCCTAAAAGTAATGGTAATATTGAATGATATTAACAGTAATACCATATACCTAATTGTAATACCTGGCACCCCATAGTAAAAATGACTGTAATATTGTTCCTAATAATCATAATGATAATAAATAGTAATAAGAGAAATACGTAAGCATAACGTCTGCAAATAATGATAGTAATAATCATCGTAAAATATTAACACAGGCTGCCTGGTCCATTAGCGATGTGTGTCTCTCATTATTAATTCACTTCAATGATTCACTTCAGTTATTCACTTCTTGCTGGGCACATATAAACATATAAACATATATAAATAATTCAATTCAAATAGGTAAATAATAAAAAAATGAATATGTAAACTATAAAGTAACCATTGCGAAAGAGAGAGACAGAGAGAGAGAGAGGTAGATAGTAGATAGATAGGTAGATATACTTAACAACACAGTAAGTCAATTATCTTTTCCTTAAACGTGAAGCATTTTATTTCAGCAAACAAAAACACTACTTCCAGTACTTGAACGATATTTACCAATACATCAAAACGTAACAGAATAAACAACCAAACAACCAAAACAATTTAAAAGGGAGACACGTGCTTACAAAAGCCACAATTTCCAAAATCACCCTTCCAAAAAAAGAAAAAAGAGAAAAACTTTTACAATCTGTTAACAAAAAGACACAAACAAAAGAGATTGAAAAAAAGAAGTTTCAAACAACCTTTCAGACTTTCCAAAAAGAATCAGATCCTAAGAACGGTTCGAGTGACTCCGGAAATCCACAGAGACATATTCTCTTCCAGCTGACCGGACTCGCCAGTCAATGATCCGTATCCGAAGGGGTGGGAGGGTGAGAGAAAGAGGGAGGGGGGAGGGGGGGAGGGGATAAGGGATGGAGGGGGGAGAGAGTTGGTTGGGGGTGGAAGGTTAAGAGGTGGAGGGGTGGGAGGGGGTGGAGGGTGGAGGGGGAGAGAGTTGGTTGGGGGTGGAAGGTTAAGAGGTGGAGGGGTGGGAGGGGGTGGAGGGTGGAGGGGTAAGGGATGGAGGAGCGAGTTGTGGGTGGAGGATTAATGGGTGGAAGGTGGAGGGGCGAGTTGGTGAATGGGGGTGGGTGGGTGGGGAGTAAGGAGTCGGGTAGGCTATGATGGGGGTGGGGACAGGGTGCGGGGTGGAGGGGTGGTTTTAGAGGACGCGACTTGAAACACAAAACTTGCTCTTGACCGAGAGATAAAAAAAAGAGAAAAAAAAGTCAAGAGTCACTGAACTTTGGCTTTAGGGCGAAGATGTCCGGATGCAATGACACATGGCGGGGAGAGGTCAAAGGCTAGGGGATATGTCCTTGGAAAAAAAATAAATAAAAGGAGGAAAAACAGGGTCAAGAGATCGAAGCCTGCAACTAGGTCAAGATAATAGCATGTCTCGAACAGCGCTTTTTGGTATTTCACTGTATTCTCTAATTTGTATACCCAAACACACATATAGACACGCACACGCGCACACACACACACACACACACACAGATGCATACACACATACACATACACACACACATACACACACACACACACACATACACACACACACACACACACACACACACACATACATACACACAAACATACATACATACATACGCACACACAGAAGCACACGCACACACATACACACACACACACACATACACACACACATACATACACACAAACATACATACATATACACACACACAGATGCACACACACACACAAAGACACTCACAAAAAAAAAAACATACACATACACACAATTATATAAATAAGTGAATATATATCTGTCTCTGCATATATAACCAAAAATAAACATAAACCTGCATATTACAAATTTGCATAACCGCGCACAGTGGCACAGCGATCTATTTCCCAGGACGAATAAAATAAAAAACAATCCAGCCGTGAAACAACGAGGGATCGTGAATACAAAATTAAAGAAATATGTATTCAGCATATATCGCAAAACAAATTACTATCCTCTCCTTTTTTTCCGTAAAGATTGCTTTCCGTTTTACACGAGCCTTGTAAGGTAGTATTCTCCACATAAAGTTTGGTTGTTATTATCATACTTTTGGCGGGAAGCATTTTGGGAGGAACATACGGCTCCCAAATTAATGCTAAACATCGAAGTATACGTTATATATGGTAACTTTTATTATATGTTTGGATTTAAGGGATAAAATGAGCATTGTAATCCACGAGGTAGATATGTGTGACATGACGATCTCCAGATGGCGGTGACAGGGAGGTGAATTCATGACCTTTGTATTGTATTTAGGGAAAAAAACACGTAAACACACGTACATACATACATACATGTACACACACACACACAGACACACAAATACACACACACAGACAGACACACACACACGCACATATATCTATCTATCTATCTATCTATATATCACATAAATAACAATATTTACTTCAGATCCTCGTCAAAATCTATTTTCAGAAAATAAAGAAGAATCGCAAAGGGTTTTCCGGCAATCGAGTGTGCAATTTACGTGAACAAATATGTTTTCTAACGTGTATAAGCAATAATCACTTTTATCGTCTTGCTGTTACATGCGAAGTATAAACCGAGCGACCGATCTTTCCACAAGGCAACTTTCTGCATAGCATTGCAAACGGAGATTGCAAGTTTTATGGAGGATGGATATCGTTTTGCCATTTCAGGGTGTGAATTTGAATGTAAGTGTGTGTGTATGTGTGTGTGTGTGTGTGTGTGTGTGTGTGTGTGTGTGTGTGTGTGTGTGTGTGTGTGTGTGTGTGTGTGCTTGTGTGCGTGCGTGCGTGCGTGCGTGCGTGTGTGTGTGTCGGTGTGTGTGTGTGTCTGTGTGCGCGCGCGCGTGTGTTAACATATATATACATAGAAACTCGTGCGATAAACAGGTTTATGGAAATCAAAAGGAAGTCCGACAGATTCCTTAGAGTTTCCCCAAAAAGGCAATCAAATAGCAGACGGACAAGAACAAAGGCTCTCTCTGCCAGCAAAAGATCACCCCCCCCCAACCCCCACCTCAAAAAAAAAAAAAAAAAAAATGAAGCAATCTCTCCATTCTCCTTTCTTTCTTCCCTCATTCTCTTCCTCCACTTCCTCCACTTCTTCTTCCTCCTCCTCCTCCTTTTTCTTCTTCGAGGGCCAGTAGCCAGACTTTTCAAAAGAGTGAAAGCGGTAATTATACAACAAGCTCGTCCCCCAACCTTACGAACATGAAATTCTCACTGCTTAAGATCATCGCCAAGAGCCCAAATATATTGATCTAATCTAATGATAACTGCTAGAAAATTTTACGAACTGTTGATAGAATAGCCAAGCCAGTCACCAGGTAGCCCAGGGAGTGAGCAAGGTAGCAATTAAGTGCGAAAATGGTCGTTAAGTATAGCTACTAAATCGTACAACATTACAGCTCTTCTTCGCCGGTAACTACTGTTTTCTTTTGCCCAACTGACTAAGCGTTACATGCCTGGAATGGAAATTATTGGTGCTTTGGTAGCTAATCTTAGAATGGGACTAAAAAAGAGAAAGGGGGATCACGGAGGGAGAGAAGAGAAAGAGAGAGACTGGGTGGGAAGGAGGGCAGGAGGTAGAGAGAGAGAAAGAGAAGGAGAGGAAAGGAGAGAGGGAGAGGGAGGGAAGGAGGGAGGGAGAGAGAAAGAAACAGAGAGAGAGAGAGAGAGAGAGAGAGAGAGAGAGAGAGAGAGAGAGAGAGAGAGAGAGAGAGAGAGAGAGAGAGAGAGAGAGAGAGAGAGAGAGAGAGAGAGACGAAAATAGGTAGGTAGAGAAAGAAAGAGAGAGAGAGAGAGTATAATTGTAGCCGTATTAAGTATCAGACACTAATGCGCGCAAAATATACATTACTTCTTTTCTTCCCTCTCCCTGTCTCTGTCTTTCTCCCTCCCTACCTCTTCTTCTTCCTCCTTTCCCTCTGCATCCATGCTCTTTACCCCTTTCTTTTTCTCTCTCTCACTCCATCCATCCTTTCCTCCGCCCTCCCTCCATCCATCCTTCTCTCCGCCCTCCCTCCCTTCCTCTCACTCCCTCAATCCTTTCCTCCACCCTCCTGCCATTCCTCTCTTCCTCCATTCTTCCCTCTCTTCCTTCCTCCCTCTTCCTCCATCATTCCCTCCGCTCTCCCTCCCTTCCTCTTACTCCTTCCGTCCTTCCCTCTGCCCTCCCTCTCTTCCTCTCACTCCCTCCATCTTTCCCGCTGGCCTCCCTCCCTTTCTCTCACTTCCTCCACCCTCCCTCCCTTCCTCTCACTCTGCCCTCCCTCTCTTTCTCTCTCTTCCTCCATCCTTCCCTCTACCCTCCCTCCCTTCCTCTCTCTTCCTCCATCTTTCCCTCCGCCCTCCCTCTCTTTCTCTCACTCCCTCAATCCTTCCCTTCCTTTCACTTTCCATTTTTCCCTCCGCCCTCCCTCCCTCCTTCTCATTCCCACCACCCTCCCTCCCTTCTCTATCTCTCTCTCTCCATCTTTCCCTCCACAACCCGCCCTCCCTCCCTTCCTCTTTCTCCCTCCGCCCTCCCTCCCTTCCTCTTTCTCCCTCCATCCTCCCCCCGCCCTCCCTCCCCAGGGCACTGGGTCCAAATCCACTAGTCCTTTCCTTGGCCCAATCTTGTCCCTTTTGCCTCTAACCTGTAAGCATCTTTGATCTCTATTGTCATTTAACTCTTTAACTCTCGACTTCTTTTCTATTGTTTTTGTTTTTTCTCACATTCCTTTTATCTTTCCTAGCTCCTTCCGTCTGTTCCTCTCTCCCCTCTTCTCTTTCCTCCACTTTCCTTTCTGGCCCCCCTCTTCCCCTTCCCCCTTCCCCCTACCTCCTTCTCCTCTTTCTTTGTCTTGTCTCTCCCCTACCTCCCTTTCTCCCTCAATTCTCTTTCCGATTTCCCTTGTTCTTCCTATTCTTCCCCCTCCCTTCCTCTCTTCTCTTCCTTTCCCTACACTCCCTCCCTCAATTCTTTCTCTCTCTCTCTCTCTCTCTTCCCATTGCCTCTCTTTCTTTCTCTCCTTCCTCCTTCTTCCTTCTTCTTCCCCACCCCTCCCTCCCCTTCTCTCATCCTTCACTCCTTCTCCCATCTCCTCCCCTTCCCTTTTCCCTCCTTTCCTTCTTACCTCCCAACTCTCTCCCTCCCTCTCCCTTCCTCCTTCTTCCACCTCCCTCCTTTCCTTTCTCTCCTCTCTTCCTCTTCCTTCCCTTCCTCCATCCTACCTCCCACCTCCTCCTCCTCATCCCCATTAACTCCTCCTCCTCCACCTCCACCTCCCCCACCCCACTTCCTCCTCCTCCTCCTCCTCCCTGTGGTAAATTACGGCAATCTAGCGAGTGGCATATAAAGGGATGCCATTAGAGTAAATATCCTGAAAAAAGGGCGCAGATCTCCTCAGCTGTTCTTTATCTCCCGCCGCGGTCTCTCGGTCCTTCTCTCAGCCGCGGTGAGGCAAGAGGCGGAGGAAGGGATAGGATGAATGGGGATGGGATAGGAAGGCTGAATGGAGTGAGATGGAGAGGGGGGAGGGGTGCGAGGAAGTAAGCTATGTGGTGAGGCTTTCCTTTTTTTGTCTCATATTCTTTTTTGTCTCTAAATATACATACACAAACAGCCACATACACACACACACACACACATGTATATGTGTGTGTGTGTCCCTCCTTCCTTTCCTTTCTCCCACTCTTCCCTCCCCTTCCCTTCCCCCCTCCATCGTCCCCCTCCTCCCCCTCCCCCCTCCCTCTTCGTCGCCGATAGCCATCCTCGTCCCCGGCCCGGTGAGACGACGGTCCGTTCCGTTCCGGCTTCCTCGAGACGTGCTCTGGGACGTGGCTCCTCATTTGTCAGGGTCGTTCTTAACTCTTAAGTCTTGGCCGGTTTCTCTGGCGGAGTCGAAATGGCTCTCGGGTTTTCTTTATTGTTTTTTGTTGTTTTTTTTTAGTTTTTGTAAGTGTGTGTGAGTGTGTGTTTGTGTGTGTGTGTGTGTCTGTGTGTTTATGTGTGTGTTTGTGAGTGTGTGTGTGTGTGTGTGTGTTTGTGTGTGTGTCACACACGCACGCAAATACATCATTGTATATATGTATATGCATGTATGTGTATTTGCTCATGCGTGTTAATATATATGTCTACATACATATTCATGTGTGTATTCGTACTATATGTGCATGTCTATCTGTATGAATGTGCGTATGCGTGTGTAAATTATTTGCAATCCTGTATATTTTCATTTTAAATTTTGATCAGACACTGCTGACATTTTACTTTCATTTTATTCTGTTTTTTTTCTGTGTTTTCTTTTGTCTTCTGCTGTATATATAAAATTATTTATTATTTCATTTCTCTCTTTCTGTCTGTTTCTTCTCTTTTTATTCTTCTCCGGTGACTCTTTTTTCTGTTTCTTTCGTCCTCTCTCTCTCTCTCTATCTCTCTCTCTCCCTCTCTCTCTCTCTCTCTCTCTCTCTCCCTCTCTCTCTCTCTCTCTCTCTCTCTCTCTCTCTCTCTCTCTCTCTCTCTCTCTCTCTCTCTCTCTCTCTCTCTCTCTCTCTCTCTCTCTCTCTCTCTCTCTCTCTCTCTCCCTCTCTCTCTCTCTCTCGCTCCCTCTCTCTCTCTCTCTCGCTCCCTCTCTCTCTCTCTCTCGCTCCCTCTCTCTCTCTCTCTCTCTCTCTCTCTCTCTCTCTCTCTCTCTCTCTCTCTCTCTCTCTCCCTCCCTCCCTCCCCCCTCTCTCTCTCTCTCCCTCCCTCTCTCTCTCTCTCTCTCTTTCTTCCTCTCTGTCTCTCTTGCGCGCTCTCGCATCCTTCAGATCAGTCTATTGACGTTGCGGGAATATGTCACTTCATCGAGATCTGCTGCGAAAGCTCTCAAGACAGTAGACAGGAAGAGAAGCTATTCCTGCCGACCTCGAATGAGAGGTAGGCTGGCCGCCCTGCGTGAAACCTCTGCGTGGTCGTAATGCTATGTTGTAAAGACAGAAAAGAAAAGAAAAAAAGAAAAGAAAAATAGGCGTAAAGTTTGCTAGAAGGTTTACGTATAGTGGGACGTTTGTGGAATGCAGTAGTAAAAACGCTGTCTTTGCACTTGGCTGTTCTTATAAGACTCTTCTTTCTTTTTCTTTGTTTATTCCTCTCCACCTTTCTTCTTTTTTTTTCTTCTTTGCCTCCTTCTTCGCTTCTTCCTCATTTCTTTTTCTTCTCCTCCACTTACTCGTAGTCCTCTTCCTTCTTCTTCACCTCCTCCTCCTCCTCTTCTTCCTTCGTTTTCTCCTCATCCTCCTCTTCCTTCTCCTTAGTTTTCTTCCTCTTCACCTCCTCCTCCTCTTCTCCCTCATTCTTCTTTTTATCCTTCGCTTCATTCTTTCGTCTTTCACCTCTCCAGACTTGACACGCATGGCTCACACATCTAGCCATGCGTGACTGACATATGTCCTCTTTTATTCAGATAGGGTCATCTTGCATACAATTGCAAGCTTCATCATAATGCTCTATTCTCCTGCAATTTCCACAAAACAGAATGATTTCAGATTGAAGATCGCAGTGTCTTAAGCTTGCCTAAGCTTCTAAAGCGCTTATTTTTTCACTTTTTCAACATTGAACCTCCCAGACCGCCATCCTAAATCCATAGTGCTGGAACACCTTGCAGAAATATTCCTTCGTAAACACCGTAAACTGCAGTCAATGTATATAGCAAGTCCAAAGCCTTAGAAACTTCAGACTAAAAAAATCGGTGAATATTATTTTTATTTTTTGTTTAGTTTGATTGTACTTTTAATTATGATTGCTTTCGGCTACATAACTAAAATTTCTTTATTTCGAAACCTTTTATGCAACAATATCGATTGGTAAGGATTTAACTGAGAGGAAGGGTGGGGGAAGGAGGGGTTTTCCTGGCAGGGAGAATTCAAAAAACTTTAGCGTGCACGTGTGTGTGCAAAGATGTACGTGGGAGATCGAGTCGATATATAGATAGGTGAGATAGGTGTGTGTGTGTGTGTGTGTGTGTGTGTGTGTGTGTGTGTGTGTGTGTGTGTGTGTGTGTGTGTGTGTGTGTGTGTGCATTCGTGGGTGTGTGTGTGCGTGCGTGTGTGTGTGCGTGCGTGTGCGTATGCGTGTGTGTGCGTGTATATGTATGTGCGACATTGTACGTGCACGTGACCGTCTGTGCCCTTGCATCATGCCATCCAACCAACAATTTATCTCCCCTCTTATACCGCCAGGAGAGAAAGGAGGCGAGAAAGAGAGAGAGAAAAAAAAAGACAATCATTATGAAAAGAAAAGTAAAGAAAAGAAACGCCGTTAATCCACTCATGGCCGACCTTCCCCGAGATATCCACAAAGAACTGAAGAAATATTAGATGTATAAGAAGAGAGAGAGAGGGGGGGGGCAAAAGGGTGAGGGGGGGAGCAGAGGCTGAAAGTGGCTGAGCAAGACCTGGGAGAACTAATGAATGTCCTTTGGGAATGAGGCAAAGGAGATTTCTTTCCCTCGCTCATTCGCTTTTCCTACACCCAATTTGCATTCTTTTTCCTCTTTGTCACTCCGTTTTCCTTTTTTTTCTGTCTCTGCTTTGTTCTCTATGTCTGTCTCTATGTCTATGTCTATGTCTATGTCTCTGTCTCTGCCTGTCTCTCCCTATCTCTGCTTCTCTCTCTCTCTCTCTCTCTCTCTCTCTCTCTCTCTCTCTCTCTCTCTCTCTCTCTCTCTCTCTCTCTCTCTCTCTCTCTCCTGACTTCGTCCCTCTGCCTCCTATCTTCTTCCACTGCCTCTCTCTCTCCTATCTTCCTCAACTTTTATCTCTTCCTCTTTCTCTCTTATCTTCTTTACCTTTCTCACTTCCTATCTTTAACCCTTTCCTTTTCTCGTTCTCTTATCTTCTCCAACTCCTCTTTCTCTCTCTCTCACCTATCAACATCCCTCCATCTTCATCTCCTTCACTTCCTTTTTCTCTCCTATCAACATCCTACCTACGTATCTTGTTTAACTCCTTGCCTTTCTCCTTTATCATCTACCTCCTATCTTCATTTCTTTCATTTCCTCTTTCTCTCACAACTCTTTCCCTCCCTCTTTCTCTCCCATCATCCTC
>NW_028234427.1:29684189-29689189 GCF_977035675.1 Penaeus japonicus | reverse complement strand
CTCGGAACAAAGCGTTTATCCTCGATCAAAGTCCAAGCAAGACAACGGTACCTCGACAAAAAGAAAGAGAAAAATGGAAGAAAATACAAACAACCAATTTCCGGTGAAAGCGCGCAGATAGGCCACCACAAACAATCGAGATGGCATTTGAGCGGCGAGGTAAACAGATACATCAAACAGGTGCATATATCATAACGCGCGCGCGCACACACACACATTCATACATACACACATACATACACATACACATACACACACACACACACACACACACACACACACACACACACACACACACACACACACACACACACACACACACACACACACACACTCGTCACAACACGAGAGAAAGAGAGAGAGGGGGGGAGAAGAGGAATAGGGTGAAGGAGGGAGGGTGGGAGAAAAGAAGAGAGGAAGAAAAAAGGGTTGTCTGTGCGCGTATGCATGTGCATGTGTGGTGAAAAATGTCAGACAGACACAGAGAAAGAAACATAATTAAAAAAAAGAAAAATATGAAAAAAGTCTATTTGAACATTCTAATTCACTTTTTTGTGGCCAATGATTCGGAATATTTCACCCGGGCCACGTGTTTTTTATGTTTTGTTGTTATTTTCAAATAAATCAATTAATTACAAAAACAAAAAAAGGCAGCAAAACCAACAATCACACCCTTTGATATCACTCGAAAATTCAAATAAAATAATAAATAAGAGGAGAAAATATCAAATAAAAGACAAACAAAAAATAAGCACAAAAGCCACAATTAGAGACTATCCATCGCTACGAATCCGTCCGGACTCTTAATCTTCTTTAGATCTTCACGCATGGGGAAGGGGGGAGGGATGGTGTGGGGGTAGGGGGTTAGGGAGAAGTGAGAGGGTAGGGGGAGTGACAGGAGAAGAGGGGTGGTCATGGGGGAAGGGGTATGAGGGGGAGCAGAGGGGAAGAAAACCGACCAATCACAGCCACGAATAATCTCAGCTGCACTTGGTCATTTGTTAGTGGTATTGGTCTCAGGTATTAACGTCCCCATCAACCGCCAGGAGTGCTAAGAGCGAGAGAGAGAGAGAGAGAGAGAGAGAGAGAGAGAGAGAGAGAGAGAGAGAGAGAGAGAGAGAGAGAGAGAGAGAGAGAGAGAGAGAGAGAGAGAGAGAGAGAGAGAGAGAGAGAGAGAGATAGTCGAAGATAGGTAGGTAGATAGATAGATAGGTGGATAGAGAGAGAGAGAGAAAGAGAAAGAGAGAGACAAACAGGAGAGAGAAAGAGAGACAGGCAGACAGAGAGGGAGAGCGAGAGAGAAAGAGAGAGAGAGAGAGAGAGAGAGAGAGAGAGAGAGAGAGACAGAGAGAAAGAGAAAGAGAGAGAGACAAAGAGAGAGAGAGAGCTAGAGATAAAAAGAGAAAGGAGAGAGAAAGAGGGAGCGCGCGAAAGGGATGGAGAGAGGAATAAATAAGGTTTACAGCTGTCAATAGCCGTCACGTAACTCGGTCCCACTGGCGCAGTTTCCCCGCGATGCCATGCTCATTGGCCCTCCAGGAAGCTCAAGGTTTATTCTGTATCTTTTGTTAGCGTTGAAGGTCTGGATATCTGTGATTCTTTCGATCTCTTTTTATCTCTTTCTTCTTTCCTTTTTTTCTCTCTTTTTTTTTTCTTTAATGTTTTTTTTTATGATTAGGTTTTGTGTTTGTTTGTTTTTCCTTTATAAACTTTTTTTTTTAATTTATTTAAGCTCGTGTGCGACTTTGTGTGTGTGTGTATGCTAGTGTGTGCGTATGTGCATTAGTGAGTGAGTGCGTGCGTGCGTGCATGTTTATGTCTTATTGTTACTCATGACGCTTGGCATATGGTTGAAATGAAGCTTTCAAAGCAACTTCAAGCAATGGATCTTTACGAAAGTCTAAAGAATGAAAGCAAACATTTCTGAGACCGCGAATTTCTGTTGCCTGATTTTTCTTCAAACAGAACCGTGTTTCTGTGGTTGCTTGGTTTTATCTTTTTATTATTTCATAAGCGCTGTTTTTTTTAAGATGATGATGATTAATAATGATGATGATGATAATAACAACAATAACAATGATGATAATAATAATAATAAAAACAATACCAACAACAATGATAATAACAATAATGATAATAACCGTAATAAAAATAACGATGATAATAACAAAACGGAAATAATGCCAACAATGATAACAGCAATTTTGCAACGTTTATCAATTAATTTCCATATTTCGCTTACGCCCAATATAGGATTTCCTCCGCCAGCAGTACCTCCTTAAACTTTAAACTGCTTGCTACTGCTACTTTTACTATTGCTACTTCTGCTACAACAACTACTACTACTATTGATGATGATGATGATGATGATGATGATGATGATGATGATGATAATAATAATGGTAATAATGATAATGACAATAATAATAATCATGATAATGACAATAATGATGATAATAATAATAATAATAATGGCAATATGATAATGATAATAGTAATAATAATAGTAACAATGTTAATAGTAATAATAATAGTAACAATGATAACAATAATAATGATGATAACAATAACACCAACAATAACAGTAATGAAAATAACGACAAAAATAATAACAGCACCAAATTTCCACATTTCTAAATGTCCTAATATTCCCGCCCCAAAATAACTCGCCATTACTTACGTTTTGCCTCCGCGAGTAGTATTTCCTCGCATTCCTTGCTTGGCCTTTCTCCCGTCGAGCTGTCGCCATTATTCGCGTCTCGTCATCTGTGAAAGCTTTCTACTCACACCGAGAAATATCAATATCTCTTTCATGAGTTCTTCCCAGAATTTATCTTAGCGAAAAAGCGCTACCTGACGCACCGAGTTAGCGGAATTCTGCTGTGACGTTTTTATTTATTTTTTTTTTCAAATACGTATTGGTTTTGAAGAGCGCGCTTCGCAGTAGGGAAAAAAACAGCGTAACATCGGGATGCGCATGTGTCAATTAGGGGGAAAGCGCAACGGTTTAAAATGTTTAAATAGATAAATTGATAAATAAGTAATTGAATAGTCGATATGATAGACTGTCCTGATTCAGTGACGAAACACTGTAAAATACAATATCAAAATATGAGGTATATCATGATTCCTTCTATTTTTTTCGTCTCCAGGTTCAAAAAAAAAAAAAAAAACATACCCCTCCCCCTTAAAATACTCCCCGACCCACTCAAGCTGGACTCGAGCGCGCGCCGAGGTCATCCCAGGTCATCGAGGTCTTGCGTCACTCGTATTCCGGCGTGACCCGACCAATGGGACTTTCCAGCTGAGGAAGGATCGGGTTCAGGTCGGCGCTTCGGGTACACGCACGAGTGGCGCCCGGCGGGTGTGATGAACCCGCTGGAACTCGGCTACTTAATGTCTGGCTGGAGAGGTGGGTTCCAGGTGCGGTGTCAGATTTGTTTTTGTTTTTGTTGCTCCTGTTGTATGTAGACTAATTCTGTCTGTCTGGCTGTCTCTATCTGTATCTGTATCTATATCTGTCTCTGTATCCATATCTGTCTCTGTATCTGTCTCTGTATCTCTCTTTCTCTCTCTCTCTTACTCTCACTCACACTCACTTTCTTGCTCTTACTCTTACTCTCATTTTCTTGCACTCACTCTCACTTTCTTCCTTTCACTCTCTCACTCAACTCTCCTTTTCTTCCTCTCACTCAATTTGTCCCCCTTTCTCTCTCTCTCTCTCCTCTTCTTTCTTTCTCTCTTTCTCTCCCTCAATATTTCCCTCACCTCCCCCTACCCAAGTCAGACAGATACCTTCTCCCAAATCTCAGCTCATTGTCTCCTCAGGGGTTTCTTTTCTCCGTCCGAAGATCGCGATGATTACCCTGAAACCCTAAAGTCCACGAAGCTCTGAAGCCCTGAAGTCGTGAAGCCCTGAAGTCTGAAGCCACCGGAGCCACCGCCAGCGCCTTTTTCTTTCGACTCCCTTCGCCTTATTTAGCGGCTGATTTTCTATATAGCTTTGTCTCTGTTACATCTTTCGTTTTATATTGTCTCATTCCCGGTGTATTTAATGGTTGCCTCACTAACTGTTTGAGCGTATGTCTGTCTTTCTCTTCTCTCTTTCTTTTATTTTATTAGATTTTCTGCTCTTCTCTCCTCTCTCTCTTTTGTTTTATTTCTTTTTCTTCTCTTCTTTCTCTTTTATTTTATTATATTTTCTGATCTTTTCTTCTCTCTCTCTTCTATTTCATTTCATTCTATTTCATTCTCTTCTCTCTTTTATTTCATTTCATTCCATTTCATTCTCTTCTCCTCCCCTATCCTTCTCCTTTTGCCTCTCCCATTACCGCCGTCCCCTTTTAGCCTCGGTCCATAATGCATAGCCATTTTTTCAGCGGCATAATGAAGGGCGTTGCATCGTTGTCGGGGTCGTGATTATACGGTCGTAATGGCGTCTCCGATTGCGTGCGTGATCCGCTTCCTCCGCGCTTGCAATTGATCTGCAATCCGCTCGTCATCAGATCGGTTTTCTTTCTCGAGTTTTGTTGTAGCTCAGCGATGACAAGCGTGGTGTGTGTTTGGTAATTCCTTCGGCCGCTAAACTTTGTGTTAGTGGGACGGAAAATGCTGCATAGGAATTCATCTAACTTTTTTTTTAGTGGGGAGGTTCAGAAACTTAAAAAAAACTATAATACATATGGAACCAAAGGACAAACAAAAGCCTCACGGTTTGCGAATTAGCCAGCGCGTCTCAGCCGAGTTTGCCTTGAGTCGCCATGTTACTTTGGAAGGCGGGTGATGAGGGAGGCGGGTGATGAGGGAGGCGGGAGAACTGTTTGGGATCTGCTCTACGGCCTCGAGCTGCGGCTGTTTGCACGGACTGATATTGTCTCTCGCTCTTGCTCTTTCGCTCTCTGTCATTCGCTCGCTTTCTCTTACTCTCTCTCTCTCTCTCTCTCTCTCTCTCTCTCTCTCTCTCTCTCTCTCTCTCTCTCTCTCGCTCTCTCTCTTTTTCT
>NW_028234427.1:29669189-29674189 GCF_977035675.1 Penaeus japonicus | reverse complement strand
AGGGAAGGAAATGAGTAACAGATAAGGAGACTGGGGGGGGGGGAGGGAGAGAGAGAGAGAGAAACAAACAAACCGAGGCACAGATATACAGACAGACAGACAACCAAGGACAGGAACGAGTACACAGAGATCAAAGACACACACACACACACACACACACACACACACACACACACACACACACACACACACAAAGACACAAACGACATCCCGGGAGGGGGAAGAGCGCATTCAACAGCCCGGGTTTCCATTGCTGGAAGTGAGCCAGCACAAGAGGCGTCTGGGAAAACCTTGGCTACTGACGGACTTACTCAACAGGTTGGAGAAGTGATCACTTACATTTGTCCACTTCCCACAGCTCACTTGCGCCGACACATATAACAGGTGAGTCAGCCAGGCATGTTTGACCGATTCTTACTCACCCCCTGATCATCAATTAATCACCTTTTTAATGAGGATGATCGCTCTGGTCATGACAAGAATGATATCAGAAAAAATGTGATAATGAAGATGATGGTGGTGGTGTGATGACATTGGTGATGATTGTGATAGGATTAGTGACGATTCTGATGTTGATAGTAACAACGGTTATGATTTCCATTAATAAGAATCATCTGTACTCCCTGACCTGCAAGTCTCAAAGCACGACGTAGCGTGGTGGCCCAATTCGCGGATCGCGGTCAATTGCCTACCATTACCCTCCCTGTGATCAACCAGTGATTGAGTTGATCACCCTATCCTCTCTCTCCCCTCGTTTCAAGTGGCTCCATTAACTCCCCCTACCCCCCCCATCCCCCCCCATCCCCACCCAACACCTTATCATTCTCCCCGTTTCAAGAGGTCGACGGTCTCCCCCAGCTCCCTCCCCCTCCCTCATAACCCCATAACCTCAGCCCATCCCGCCATGTTTGCACAAGAGGGGGTTTACTGGATGGTTAAAGTAAAGGAAATACGTGAATCCATTTTTTTTTTTTTTTTTTCATTTTCTTTTCCTTTTCCTCTCCTCTTTTTTCCAGATGCTCCTAGGATTATCCCTCGGGGTGGCGTCGATTGAGTCCAATCATGATTATAGGTTCTTGATCTGCGCGATAGGGAAGCCTCTCGGAGAGATTTGCGAAAGAGAAGAGATCGAGAAATGAGACGCTTTTTCTGGAGGAAATTATTATGACGAATCACTCACGACGCAAATGGCAAGATAATGAATAGATATGTGCATGAATGGAACTAATATATTATTCAGTAAATAAATGCGCAACCAGCCATGAGGCAAAAGATGACCCTATAGAATATACATGTAACTGAACTTCACTATATTCATGAATAAAGACACTCAGTTCAACAAAACGACACATCAATAATCTTTTGAATATATACATGAAAAAATAGATAAAAATAAATAAAATAAAATAAAATAAAATAAATAAACAACAAAAGCAAAGCAGAATATAAAGACAATATTCACACCATCCCCCCCCCCCACCCTCTGCAAGCCCTAAATACGTATTAACGCTAAAAACTTTGTGGCCTTCTGCAGGAGAGACCTGGGCATCATTCATGATTTTGGCAGGCAGTCACGAGACACTAACAGGCTCCTTATCAAACTAACAAGCCGGTTTGCGAACGTACCTTGATTTGGCTGTAAGAAATGTGGTGTTTTTTTTCCTAACCAGGTCGAAGGTTTTACCGTAAGCTAGTACACAAAAGCGATTTACATAATCATGAATAGTCTGTAATGATTTACATGGCCGTGCTTCTTTCAACGTTCTTGTTATAGGTATTAATTAAGTGACTTACGTAACCAATAACTTGAATGACGGCGAACATTACTGATGGTGAGTAAAATATAAAGGAAAATATTAAAAAGGATAGAGAAAAGAACGAACAGGAAGAACTAAAAAGGGAAAAACAACAAACAAACAAATCACCTTAGGAACCACCTAACCATGTTTGTTAACGGACAGCGTTTGAAGGTTTACCGATCCATTCCAAATATTTGTACCGTTTTAGAATGGCCAATAGTTTGCCAAAACGAAGCTAACTAAATCAAACTGGATACTTTTTCCTCTCTCTACTTCCTCTTTGTTATTTTTTTCTGCCTTCCCCCTATCCTCCTGCTCTTATACTTCTGCTATTTCCTTTTCTTCTTCTTCTCCCCCCCCCTCCTTCTCTTCTTCCTCCTCCTCCCCCTCCTCTTCCATCTCCCCTCCTCCCCCTATGTGCAGAGAAACAAGAGAAAAGTGAAATAGTACGTTGAAATACAGCGCTAGGGAATGAGGTTAAATTTCACGAGCCAACAAGTAATTCACGTTAGCATGTCTGACTTTAACACCTTCATCATGTATACAAGTCGTTTACCAATCGTTAACATGCACAGAAAGATCCCAGTGTATTTCGAGGATCCGCTTTCGTCCCAAATAAAGAAGGGCAGACACCAGTGCCCTCCTTGCTTTCGAAGTACTAACCTTGCTGCTCTTCTTACGAGAGAACCGGTCTGTAAGTTCGTTTGAAGGCTTTCTTAAACTAGCTTTTGTGTCGAAATTCACCGGAATTATCAGCCTGATTTTGGTGGAAGGAAAACAGAAAGAAAGGGAAAGACAGAAAGAGGAAAAGAAAGTAGTAATAATGATAAATTATTAAAGAAAGTGGTTGTATACGCGCTCATACGCACACAAGCAGAGAAAAAAAAACACTATATACACAGATAGATATACATGAATACATACATATACGAACCTCAAATTAAAACATATAATATGATATGTACATCGCATACATGATACTTCAAAATGCTCCGAAACGCTCGGACCAACAACGCAATCCAAAGTCCGCCAAAGTCACAGCCATTACATCGCCTCCGAACACCGAAATCTTTATCGCCGACACACAATCCTTCAGCAAAGGCGTTTACCCTGCTAATGCACGCTGTCAATTCTGTCGCCGAATTCGAAATTCTGGCGCGATATTTTGATTTTTACTCGCTTATGCCGAGCGCGAAGTACGGTCATGTCGAGGCTTCACTTTCCGATGCCGTGTTAAGGAATACTTTCCTGTTTATTATCATTGTTCCTTGGTCTGTTCTTTTGCTTTTCTTCTTCCTATCACTAATTCTCCTTATTCCTCTTCCATGCCCCTCCCTTTCTCTTTGTTCGTACGTTTTTTGTCTTTTATAATTTTTCTGCTTCTTTTTCTTTTTGTTCTTGTTCTTCTTCTCCTCCTCCTCCTTCTTGTTCTTGTTCTTGTTCTTCTTCTCCTCCTCCTCCTCCTGCTGCTGCTGCTGCTGCTCCCTCTTCTCCTATTCCCTCCCCCTCTCCCTCTCTCCTCTTTCCTACATCATTTTCTTATACTCCTTCTTCTCCTTACCACATCACTACTTCCTCATCCTCTTCCATCCCCCCTTTTCTCCTTCTTATCGTCTCTTTTTTTCTATATTTTCGCATTTTTATTCTTGTTCTCTTATTACTCTTTCGTCTTGTATCTTTTTTATTTAGGTTACGTAACAGTTTCCCGGCGCCCATGTGCTAACCTCGCAAATCCACATACGTTTACAGTATATACACATATATGGTTCGTAAAATAATGTAGAAAAAAAAAACACATCTAATCACTGAGCCTTAAAGGAACCATTAAAAAAAAAAACTACATTGTACATAAATCAATCAACTGCAAATTCCAGTAGCGGTGATGAAATGCATATTTTTCTACAGTCTATGTTATAAGATTATGTAAATAGTATTTCACACTAAACCCGAAACTGCAAAGAGCTAAAAACTTGTCTTACCTTTTCATGGGAACTGAAGCAAGAGCGGATGTAGAGAGATAAATAAAATCCTCTGATTCTCGCGATTTCTTCGACATCTTGGCAACGGTATCACGCGATTTTTTTTTTGTTTTTTCTTATCTTTCCACTTATATTAATGCTTTTTTTCTTCGCATCTTGCTTTTGCGCATTTACTTAAATTTAGAAAAAAAACCACTAGACTTTATAGCATACCCTTAAAGCACATAAAACACGACAGAAAAGAGACGAAAATCACAATTTTAAGAAAGCGTAGCACTAAAGTAAGAAATTCACGCGAAGACAAACGGCCTTTTCTCGAGATGAAATTCACGCGCGGACAAGCCACATAATATGCTTCATAATTTATGTATCTCATTATTATATATGCAAAAATGTAAGCATTATTTGAAGGCAATATCACATGTAAGGGATTAGGGAAGTTAATTAATTATCAGATTAATAATTAAATCTAGTAATTATGTGCAACGTATAAACTTTTCGTTGGCATTGTTGAGTGATTATTATAGAAAGGTAGTCACTTAATTATTATCTAATACTCGTTAGTTTGTCGTTTTAATGACCGAACCTAATGAGGCAATTACTCATTATAAAACAAATCACATTAACCGTTAAGAGAAATATTTCGAATACAAAAATGTGGGACACGATATATTATTGAAAATAATCCTGCTGTTGCACAACGTTCCCTCATGATGCCAGAAGTCCAATCGCGTTATTGATTATTCACTGTGCATTGTTATAGCCATTGTTCATGCAGGTCGCTCATGACGGCGACTGCATGACGTCTTGCTCCCTTCATTTGGACATCTTGTAGTCTGGTCATGACCTCGTGTTGCGTAGAGTCCTAAGAGATTTCTCCTCTCACACCCTGCGTCTTGAGGGAACGTCTTCTTTCATCTTCCTATTTTTCTATATTTTCTCTTTTTTATTTTCTTCTTTGTTTTCCGTTTTATTCAGTTTCTTTCATCTTCTTCCTGTTATTGTTAGTTTGTTTTTTTTGTCTTGTTTTGTTTTGCCCTTTTTGAAAATCTAACCTCGTCTAACCTTGTCTTTCCTTTTTTTCTACTTTCTCTTCCTCTTGTCTCTCATCTCCCTCTTCTCCTTCGAGGCAATATATTAAGAAATAACAATGACAGTTAACAGAGTTGAATAACAAACATCTATTCAAACATTAATAAAATATAACATTACGAAGTTTTGT
>NW_028234427.1:29646689-29651689 GCF_977035675.1 Penaeus japonicus | reverse complement strand
GTTAGTCTGTTGGTCTCTGTTTGAAAGTCTCTGTCTCTGTTTCTGTTCCTGTCTGTTTGTCTGTGTGCCTGTCTACCCCCCCCCCCTCTCTCGCGTTCTCCGCCTACTTCTTATTCTTATTCGTTCCCATCACCTCCCACTTCTCGCCCTTTCCCTCTCTATCTCCATTTTACCATCACTCCTTCTTATCTTTCCTTTCCCTCCCTCCCTCCCTCCCTCCCATCCTCATCTTTCCCCATCTCCTCCACCAGGTACTCACCGGCATCTCCTCCTGTTCCGTCTTCTTCTTCGTCTTCGCCTTCGTCTTCCAGAAGAAGAGAAACCTCCGAGACATGATGACGATGTGTTTGTCTGACCCTTCCCTACCACTCAGTCGCTATAAGAAACAACACCATATGTATATGTATATATATATATATATATATATATATATATATATATATATATATATATATAATATAGGGGGACCGGGGCAGAGATATAACACTAACGGCGGCAAAGGATCAAAGCACACACTTAAAAAAAACACTTTATAACAACAACAGACTGGATCAGAGATTGTTTTTGTTGTTGTTGTTGTTTTTTGGACGTTTCTTTTTGTTTTGTTTTTTGTGTTTCAGTTTCCTTTGTGTTTTTCTTCAGGTTTGTTTTGGTTTGATGTGCAGTTATATTTCGAATGTTTACTTAGTTTCTGGGATCCATTTTAGACGTCTTGTGTTATGACTTTTTTTTAAGCAACTGGGATAAATCTAGCCAATTTATGTGATCTATTCGTGTAGTGAAGCATATGGTGTTTCTTCTTTTTCTTTTTACTATTCTTTATAAACTCGCAAAACTGATACAGAAACAATTGATATCATAATTACACTAAAATATCAAATGGGTAGAGATTTACAGATATGATATCATTTTTCTCTTTTTTCTCCATTGTATCACAGATCAAAATTGGATTTATTACTATTTAAATCACAGGCCTAAAAGATAACAATCATAATCAACATTATCATGACAAATATCTACATTGAATTCCGTTACTAACATGAGACATACTCTACTTGAAGGGGGGGGGGAGGCAAATAAAAGATTCGACGAAATGATCTCTCGAGATTCGATGCCGTTCCGAAGCTCCGTCAGGGGGAGGGAGGGGGGGGAGGATGGGAATGGAGGGGCTGGGGGTGGGGGGTGAGGCGAGAGGTTATCGTTGCTACGTTCAGTTAAGGCGAACGGAGAGCGCCTGTCGTGTGCCCGCACGGTGTTCACTGCACAGCCAATCTGACACACTGACTTGCCTGGCCCGCCGCCTTGCCCCTCGCGCGCTCTCTCTCGCGTGCGCTCTCGCTCTCGCTCTCTCTCTCATTCTTTCTCTCTCTCTCTCTCTCTCTTATTCTTTCTGTCTCTCTCTATCTCTCTCTCTTTCATTCTCTCTCTCTCTCTCTCTCTCTCTCTCTCTCTCTCTCTCTCTTTTATTCTTTCTCTCTCTCTCTCTCTCTCTCTCGCTCTCTCTTTCATTATCTCTCTCTTTTTCATTCTCTCTCTCTTTCTCTTTTATTCTTTCTGTCTCTCTCTCTCTCTCTTTCATTCTCTCTCTCTTCCATTCTCTCTCTCTCTCTCTTTTATTCTTTCTGCCTCTCTCTCTCTCTCTCTCTCTCTCTCTTTCATTCTCTCTCTCTTCCATTCTCTCTCTCTCTCTCTTTTATTCTTTCTGCCTCTCTCTCTCTCTCTCTCTCTCTTTCATTCTTTCTGTGTTTTCTCTCTCTCTCTCTCTCTTTCATTCTTTCTGTGTTTTCTCTCTCTCTCTCTCTCTCTCTCTCATTCTTTCTATGTTGCTTCTCTTTCTCTCTCCTCTTTCTCTCTCTCTCTCTCTCTCTCTCTCTCTCTCTCTCTCTCTCTTTCTCTTTAATTCTTTCTGTGCTTCTCTATCTATCTATCTATCTCTATCTCTGTCGCTGCTTTTTTGTAAAGGAAGTATTGTTGCGATTATTGGAAATGTACAGTGCTGTATTTTCTAGCTATTTATGTCTTTATCATCTTTGCGTTTGGACAAATGCATCATTCATTACACTGCATGTAATTTGGAGCAGATTAATGTCTCCACCCTCTATAATTCACCGACGTGCATATATATAACAAAAGATGTATGTTGACAAGCTTGATTAATTGATATTGATCAAGATGATTAAATCATCTACTTACAAACTACTCCTCGACTTCCACTGAATACGTGAGCAGAGGGAAGAGAAACTCACTTATACGTAGCGCAACACTTATAAAAGTAAGTTTTTACTTTCGATAAACTAATACCCCGATATACTTTTACGTAGCGTAAGACTCCGATTACATTTTTTTTTTTTTTTTTTTTTTTTTTTTACCAAAGCAAAAATTGCATAAAGACGAAAATGATATGAGGTATCTGCATGTTGCAAAAACGTTTCTTCGGGGAGGCGGGAGACATGCTGACGTCTGCACCTTCAAGTTTGATGTTCAGTTGATGACTCTAAACGTGCTATCTAGTCTTTGTTCTCTCTGAAAATGATGTCACCTTTTCGAATGATCCTAAGTAGGTATTGGATGGTTTGTTGGTAGAGTTGAGCTCATATATTTGCATACCTAAAAGTATAGCGGTAGATTTCAGGACTGGCTAAAAGTTGGTTTTGATTTTTCTCAATAGACTCGGTCTTTAGAATCCCAACACTAGAACCTATACCTGATTCCCTGCAGCTCAGATATTTCCTTTGCGCATGCGTGGTTGCTTAATCATCATTATATATTAAGAGTAGAGTTAGGTTAGGTTTAGCTACGTCAGGTTAGGTTAGGTTAGGCCCAGCTTTTGGGTTGGGTTATATTAGGTTAGGTTCAGCTTTTGGGTTAGGTTATAATAGGTTAGGTTAGGTTAGGCTCACCTTTTGGGTCACATATTTTTTTTTGCGTACCTTTCAAAACAAAATACAATGTGTATCCGACAACTTAAAAATACTTTCATGAGTTTGTTGGAAGTCGAGACAAAGATTCCAAAATACTCGACTACGTGAAAAACATGTCTGTCGTTGTCAGAATTTCCGCTAACCATGTTAAAGATCTGACAACCAGGGGAAGAATTTTCATGCTTTCAACATTTTGCGTGTCAGAATGAAAGTACGATGCATGCACGGACGAATATATTACTGAATTGTACTGAATAAAACAGGGGGTACGATGTTGAACTTCTAACACTGTCTTGACCTAGACTACATCGTTTAAAATATGTGATAAAACGCAATGTAAGACTTGCTGTCCGTTTCTACTATTAAAGAAAACAAACTTATTTACATTCCTTGAGATTTAGACTGAAATAACATTATTGAAGAACTAGAGGCGTTATCATGAAGTGTGGAAAGTCTTAAATGTATAAATGAATTCATAATACCATTTATGATTAATGATACTCTTAACATAAAACAGTTCATTCAAAGGTCGCATTTGCATTAATGTATAGAGCTGATTAAATCATAATGACTATAGGCGAGTTTTTTAAGACAAACATGATTACTCAAGAAGTCTAGGTATATGCAACATATGCAAGTTAAAATCTCTTTAACAATGCCAGTGATATTTGCGATATAATTGATAAAGATAAAGATAAGAAAATGCATATAATTTCAGGCGATTTGATTGATGTTAACATTTTCTATAAAATAATGTATAAACTTACACTGATTAGTTTATATTCCTTTGTGACAATCACATTAAACACAATTAATGAGAATTCATAATGACTCAATCTCTATAAAAAAACGATGCTAATGATAATTTTGATATGAAGGGATATATTAAAGGCATTGTAAAGATTTCACTCAAAATACTGATTGTCAAAGAATTTCTTTGAAGACTATAGGAACAAAGTGGGCGTTTTGAACAAAGAGGAAGAGGAAGAGAAGCAGGAACAAGAGGAGGACGAGCAGTAGGAAGAGGAGGAGGAGGAGGAGGAAGAAAATGTAGATGATGAGGAGGAGGAGGAAGAGGAGAATATGGATACGGAGGAAAAGCAGAAGGAGGAGAATATGAACACATAGTAGGAAGGGGGGGGGGTAGAGGAGGAGGAGAAAGAGAAAGAGGAGGAGGAACAAGAGGAGGGGGAGGAAAAGAAGGAGAAGAAGGAGGAGGAGAAGTTGAAGGCTATGCACGAAGAGGAGGAGGATATGGCCAAGGAGAAGGGGAAGGAAGAGCAGGAGGAGGAGGAGGAGGAGGAGGAGGAGGAGGAGGCGGAGGCAGGAGGCGAGGAGGAGGATATGGCCAAGGAGGAGGGGAAGGAAGAGCAGGAGGAGGAGGAGGAGGCGGAGGCAGGAGGCGAGGAGGAGTAGGACATGGGCAGGTAGGCGTGGGCGAAGGAAAGGTAGGAGCTGGTGGGGCGTCCGCCGTTTTGGATCCGATAAGGATGATTATGCTCAGCAACCATTCTTTGTCTTACTCAAGAATCTCCCTCTCCCTCTCCCTCTCTCTCTCTCTCTCTCTCTCTCTCTCTCTCTCTCTCTCTCTCTCTCTCTCTCTCTCTCTCTCTCTCTCTCTCTCTCTCTCTCTCTCTCTCTCCTTCTCTCTCTCCTTCTCCCTCACCCTAACCCTAACCCTAGCCCTAGCCCTAGCCCTCATCCTCACCCTCTCCCTCTCCCTCTCCCTCACCCTCACCCTCACCCTCACCCTCACCCTCACCCTCTGTCGTACCCCCTCTCCCTCACCCTAACCCTAACCCTAACCCTAACCCTCACTCTCTCCCTCTCCCTCTCTCGTACCCTCCCTCTCCCTCTCTCGTACCCCCCCTCTCTCATCCGTCTCTACCTATATCTACCAATTTATCTACCCGCACAACATGCCTCTTCAAGCATCACGTCTCTTTCTGAAGCTAGGCGCAATTTCACCTTCTTCCTTTCCCTCCTCCCACTCTCATTCGACATCCCCAACCGCCCGTGCACCCTTAACAGGTTAAACGTCTCTTTTTCATCGTTGGGATGGAATAGGTAAGGGGGTCA
>NW_028234427.1:29636689-29639189 GCF_977035675.1 Penaeus japonicus | reverse complement strand
AATGCTACTGCTCTCGCTGCTGTTATTGTATTAGTATCATTGTTGTTGTTATCATTGTTATTATTATGATTATTATCATTATCATCATTGTTATTATCATTACCATTATTTATTCTATAATTTTCAGTGCTATTACTAGTAATAACTTCACCATGATTATCATAATCATCATTATCATCACTATTGTTATTATCATCATTATGATCATTGTCATTATAATCATTGATACTATCATTATCACTATCATCATCATCATTGTTGTTGTTGTCATTAGTATCAGTATTATTGCAACTGATAACAACAGCAATGATAACAACAACAATTAGACAATGTTAACAAGAACAACAACAATATCATCAACATCTCAGGCTTATTAAGATTTTCCCACTAAGTAAAACTTGAATTTCGATGAACCAATAATAAAAAAGTTTTTTGGTTCTGTTCTTGCATGTATTGAAAAAAGTTTATCTGCAGTGATGAGTTGATGAAAAGACGGGAACGGGAATTACTCGGTTGCAGTGTTGCGTGTGCACGAGGACATTCTTTTCATGCCACTTCAGGACGGCAGAATCTGGAATTTATATATTGGGATAATCTTTTAAATTCATTATGTATGGTTATTGTGGCTATCTTTAACTTTATTATGTATGGTTGTTATGGCTATCTTTAATTTTATTATGTATGGTTGTTATGGATATCTTTAACTTTATCATGTATGGTTATTATGGCTATCTTTAACTTTATTATGTATGGTTGTTATGGCTATCTTTAACTTTATTATGTATGGTTATTATGGCTATCTATAACTTTATTATGTATGGTTATTATAACTATCTTTAACTTTATTATGTATGGTTGTTATGACTATCTTTAACGTTATTATGTATTGTGTTAGACTTTTTCTTTTATCAACGTCATTTTCATCTCTCAACATATTCAAATGTAGAAAGAGACACGAACACAAGACAAACACTCAATTCGTCTTAAGAATATCATTCTCCCTTCAGCATCTTCATCCATCTTATGAGTGTTATCTATGTAGAGATATACAAAACACCTACATGAATGAATAATCAACCATAATATTAATTCATTATTGATATATATACGATCGCCATGACAACGGATCTCAGAATCGACGAAAATTATTTTTATTTATTATAGAATTCGTATGCAATGACATGACAGCTAACCGTTTCTTTTCGTTGTAATGATATGATGATATGACAAGAGTGACATGATAGTGCAATGCTGATGATATGAAAAGGATATGTTAATGAAATGATATGAAAATAACATGGAAGTGAAAAGGTAATGAGGTGGTGTTGAGAATAGAGCGATAGTGAAGTGATTTTAGGAGGGATATGACAAGAGAGGGGAAATGAGAATGACATGAATAGCATGTCATGAAACTACGCGGATGATTCAAAGCCCTTCACAAAAGAAACAATATGACATAGGTAATAATCCGAACGTTTATAGAACCCTTTTTTTTACTAGAAATCGTCGCCATAACCGAATCTATTCTCATGGAACGACTAGAAACACCGCTCTCCAAAGTCCATAGCATTCTGTTGCAAAAAAAATAGACAAACAAAACATAGCAACGCAGATGACGAGCAAAAACAAAACAAACCCGACACTCCGCTTCAACTAATGAGAACTAATCCTCTGCCATCGATCATCAGCACCACCATTGGGCACATCCCGAGCCACGTGAAAAGGCAGCGTCTCGTCCACGTCTCGGGCTTGACGTGAAAGCAAGCGACGGCCTCAACAGGGGACGAAGCACGGCGCTGACACGTGGCCACGGCCGTTCTTCATGCTGAGGGAAACGCGTGTCTTTATGCGTCTATTCACAGTCTGTGAAACTCATCTGCCCACGGCTATGTTATATGTAATATGTCATGCTTGCTTATAATATATATATATATATATATTATATATATATATATATATATATATATATATATATATATATATATATATACACACGCACATACACACACACACCACACACACACACACACACACATATATATATATATATATATATTATATATATATATATATATATATATAATATATATATATATATATATATATATATATATATATATATATATATATATATATATTATATATATATATTATATATATATATATATATATATATATATATATATATATATATATATATATATATACATATATATACATATACATATATATACATATTTCTTCTTCTTCTTCTTCTTTTTGTTTCCTTTTTCTTCATTTTTTTTCTTTTTCTTTGTCTGTGTGTGTGTGTATGCGTGCGTGCATGCGTACATGTGCACCTGACTTATTGATACATCGAGATTTCCCCGCTGGTCCTGCAAATGGCAACCAAACTTGGGCGCACGTGACTGGCCTTCCCGCCGCCGAGATGCCGCGGAAAGTTCTTGTGTCTGAAAATTATTCATATCGGTTGGGGAGAGCGGAGGGAGGGGGAGGGAGG
>NW_028234427.1:29621689-29624189 GCF_977035675.1 Penaeus japonicus | reverse complement strand
ATCTTACGAGCGCCCTAGAGAGAGAGAGAGAGAGTGAGAGAGCGGTCTTACTAGAGTGACCTTCAGACAAGATAGCAGTGGTATTAGTGTGCGAGTGTGAGTGGAGAGAGGAGTGACAGACCAGTGTCTATGTCTTCCTATTGTGCTGTACGTAAACAAAAATACAGTGCGTGTCCGTGTGCGTTTTCCGACTCGCCGTCATGGGATCGTACGTAAGTCTGGCGATGCGCTCGGATCTGAGAGAGACGCAGGAACGCCAGGTGACAGCCATCAAGTCAAACATGGTGAGCCTCCTTTCAGGTCATGTGGTTGAAATGCTGGGATGAAAACAGCGACTCTTGCGATTGTCTCTTCGCATAGAGTCGCCATCCCCTTCCCGCTAATACGTTTCCTTTCTTTTCCCTTCCGCCTTGCCGAATCCTTCATTAATTAAACGTAGTAAATCGAGGGTTCTCTATGATGATTGTCAGTGTAAACCTTATCACGCATTAACACAGAGGATTATGAAAGGGAAGTATCTGAGGAAGGTTGGGAGGGTTACGTAATGCGTAACTTGCTGGTCAAAGGGACAGAGATATAGTTAATATGTGGGAAAGCTTGGTATACAGTATGTTGGAATTATGACTTGATTATCGGGTCCCGTGAATGATAACAATAATATGATGATAATAACAATATTAGCAAAGATAATAATGATAATGATAAGAATCTCACCATAATAAAGAAAATAATATACACGTACGTAATTAAAATACTGATAATAATAATAATAATGATTATTATTATCATGAAAAAAATAATGTAAAAATACCGATGGTTGATACTTTCTTTAACGTTTAGGCTGGGCATCTGACCGAATGATTCTCACACAGAAGGCGTGTGTATCTAGTGCTGGTATCTTGAAGGATTAAATTTCACAGTCGCGTCTTATCTTAATTAGATCCAAGTCAATAGATTTTAGTTGGAACATTCAGCTGATGTAAGGAACGGCGCTTTTGTATGTGTGGGTTAAGGAGCATATATGGAGTGATGCATTTTTATATTTATATATATGCGTGTGTATACATATATACATACATGCAGACACACACACATATATATTATATTATATATATATATATATTTATAAATATATATATTTATATATATACATATTATATAGATGTGTGTGTGTGTGTGTACGTGCGTGCGTGCGTGCGTGCGTGCGTGCGTGCGTGTGTGTGTGTGTGTGTGTGTGTACGTGCGTGCGTACGTGCGCGCGTGCGTGTGTACTAAATACACATCTAAATAAAGATGAACCTCTTCCCAAAAGGAAGAGGTTCATGACGGTTAGACTAAGTTACAAAACAGATTGTAGTTTCTTTTGTTTTGTCTAAAGAAAGAAAACCCTTCCTTGAATATGCGCACGTGTGTTTTATACTAGTCGTTCATATTTACGCACAGTGTATCATACTATATATTCATAGTTACGCAGAGGGAGAGAGGGAGAGAGGGAGAGAGGGAGAGAGGGAGAGAGGGAGAGAGGGAGAGAGGGAGAGAGGGAGAGAGAGAGAGAGAGAGAGAGAGAGAGGAGAGAGGAGAGAGGAGAGAGAGAGAGAGAGAGAGAGAGAGAGAGAGAGAGAGGGAGGAGAGAGAGAGGGAGAGAGAGGAGAGGAGAAGAGAGAGGAGGAGAGAGAAGAGAGAGGGAGAGGGATAAGAGAGAATAGGAAGAGAGAGGAGAGAGAGAGAGAGAGAGAGAGGAGGAGAGGAGAGAGAGAGAGAGAGAGAGGAGAGAGAGAGAGAGAGAGAGAGAGAGAGAGAGAGAGAGAGAGAGAGAGAGAGAGAGAGAGAAGGGAGAATGAGAGAGAGAGGAGAGAGAGAGAGAGAGAGAGAGAGAGAGAGAGAGAGAGAGAGAGAGAGAGAGAGAGAGAGAGAGAGAGAGAGAGAGAGAGAGAGAGAGAGAGAGAAAGGGAGAGAGAGAGAGAATAAAGAATAGAGAGAGAGAGCGAGCGTGAGCCCAACCCTTGTCATTCCCCATCTTCTTCCCCTCCTGCAGATCTCTCAGCAGGTGGAGCTGGCGCGCCGCATGGCCGAGCGGCAGATGGCGCTGCAGGTGGCGTCCGTGCGGGAGCTAATGGTGTGGTTCGTGCCCTTCGCCGTCACGTCGTACGTCTTCCTGTACCGAGGCTACCGCACGACCAACAGCTGGGTCGTCCTGTTCCCGCTCATCCCAGTCACCTTCGGCTTCGCCTACCAGGTGCACTACGCCTACGGAAACAAGACCGCGCAGATACGGGGTACGGGACACGAGCTTTTCTCTTGCGCGTCATGTTCCTCGTGCTCGCTCTGCTTCGGGTTCTCTCCTCTCCTCTCCTCTCCTCTCCTCTCTCTCCCCATCTCTCTCTCTCTTTCTCTCTGTCTCTGTCTCTGCCTCTTTCTCTCTCCCCTCCCTCCCTCTCTCTCTTTCTCTATCTATCTATCTATCTATCTATCTATATATATATCTTTCTCTTTCTCTCTC
>NW_028234427.1:29594189-29596689 GCF_977035675.1 Penaeus japonicus | reverse complement strand
GACCATGATCTGAAGAATTACAAGGATAACTAAATATTTCCACTTTCCTAGATGTTTATGATACACTCACAAGAGTAAGAGTAATCAAATAATTAAGGCAGATAGGAAAACTGTGAACTGGGAAATCAAAATGATTAGTAAAGTTTACTAAAAAAATAAAATATACTCTCATCAACCTAGACTTAAAACATGTTGTGCATATTTTTTCCTCTTCCAAAGTTTAGCACATTCATACAGAAATGAATACACCTACACATAAAAAACACAGAAGTAATGGCATACTTACACAAGTTTACAGACATTAAGTATTGCTTTTCCTAGAACAGTATCTATCAGTCCAATAAAATCTTTTACTTCATGAGAAGAACCAACAGTTATTTTATCTTACTGTATATCATCGTTTAACTCTAAATCAACAGCCATAAACTGGATGAAAGATTTGCGTCAACACTGGGTATTCTTTGGTAAAGTCCATAACTCTGGCAAGTGTGGATCACAAGTAGTGATTATGAACACACAAGTTTTGGACACAAATTGTGACAACTAATCAAAGTTGATATCATACTGTAGGTGTGGCCATTCTTTACACAGTATTTATACACTGAAACTGGCAATAATAATAATGACTTCTAACACCATCAAAATTAAAGCTAAGATTATCTTAAACACTAAAAGGACAAAATTACATACAGAGATGAGAAGACTAGATACACTTGTTCACAAAGTAGTCAGAAGGAACAGTATCATAGGGGAAAACACATATCAATAGAGACAATCCAGACACGGGTAGCTTTGCGACTGCCCAGCGTCCGCAGACATCAAAATGTGAAGTTAAGTCGTAGGGGATTTTTTTAAGGCTGACTGGAAGTTCTGCACACTCTTTTTGATTTCCGCCTTCAGCTGGTTATTTCGAAGTGGGAACGTGAAGTGTGCTTGATGTGATGCTTAATTCTCATTATGCTAAGTCACTACAACCATAGAAACTGTAGTATAAATATACAGACAAGAAGAGAGAAAAAGGTGATGTATATGGAAAATCTGTAACTACGAGAGGAATTCTGCTGTAGACAAGGAGGTAAGAAAGGCATTCTGTGAAGTAAAACTGGCCCTTCAGAATGACCGTTTCTTGCAGTTCACGAGCCGAGTTCGAGTCAACCTACTGCATCGCATAGTTGTAGTAAATGCCCACCTATCCTTGTGAATCTAACAAATCTATAAATGCACCTTGAAAGATCTGTGAGGTTTAAAAGGTTTAAACTCCCACTAGCATACTAGAAAAGACCTAAATAAACACTTCATGAACCTTGTTCAGTCGCTTGGATTCCTCCTGTCGTTCACGAGCCTCGTCGATCGAAGCTGGGGTCGGCACTCCCATCGGCATTGAAACCAGCTCGCGCTCAAACACCAAGATGTTCTCAGCTTCCACTGCAACAGAATTCATGTGTATTACTACAATGCCCTTTCTGTATCCTTATTTTTTTTTTTTTTTTTTTTCAGATTGAGAAATTCTTTAACCCATTCACACCAGCTGACTTGCTATCACCTTCAGACACCGGCGACGAGATGTTTAATCAAGGCTGGCGTGCCGGGTGATCAGGCTTACGGCACTCACTCTCGGGTAGTGCACCTGAGTATCCTGAGGCGTTAGGCTTATGCGTTCAAATACCCCGGCATTCCAACCATTTAGAGCCAAAATAGCCACATAGTGAATTGGTTAACTAATCCTTTTTTTAAATCTACATCAAAATAAAGACATCCATAAGAAAGTACGAAATTAAATCAATCTTCTAGATATCAAAACTTTCAAACTAATACATCAAGCTTAACCCATTGGCACTAGGTGACATTATATAACGTCATGGAATTATTTCGTCCAAGCCATATGATGTAAACAAATACAAAAACCTCCGATCATCACCCCATTGATGCAGGAGAGATCTCCTGCTTAGTCACTGTGCTTGTTATCTAGCCGACAGGAGCGGCATGAATGGGTTAGAGGGCAGCCTTTCAAAATCACAAAACATGAATCAGGTTTACGTACTTTTGATTCGATTGAGCTTGGAGCCATAGGCCAAATCTGCTTGGTATGCCACGATGAAGGTCAGGGGCAGGAGCGGCACCAAAGTCCCAGGTTTACGAGTTCGTCGAAAACTGTAATTAACGAGAATTGGGCCTTGGAGTTCACAAAGCTTTATAGTAATTTATTACATTAAATCTCTGTTCAATACAATGACAGGGTTTCTGCCAGGATGACATGAGGATAAAATTACATACACAAAACCATGACACAGAAATAAAATTAAAAATTCTGTTGAAACAATACTTGTTGTGAAACAAACACATTATACATATATAAACACATATACACTCTAAAAAAAAAGAAAAAAAGTCAGACATCTCCCAACTCACCCTGCAATCATGCCAATTGCAGATATTGCATAGAAAGCTCCAAACCAGTAAAGAAGCTCTCTGGCTCTTGCTATTTGCATTGACATTAACT
>NW_028234427.1:29584189-29586689 GCF_977035675.1 Penaeus japonicus | reverse complement strand
ATTTCTGTTATACACTGAATGACTCGACTTGAGCTGTAAAAAAAAAAAAAAAAAAAAAAAAAAAAAAAAAATCCCACTGAATCAGGAATACAGAAAATACCCAAAAGATATACTATATGTATATATACTCTTCCTATATTAAAATAAATAAATAAAGAAACCCACCATTGTTTGTAACAATGAATTACAAAAAAAAGTACAGAAGAAAACAAGGAACTGCTAACTTTACTTACAGGAGAATATGAGATCCTATATACAGATATATATCTCCTATCTTTGGTATGGAGAGTAATGATTAAAATAATACTAATAATGATCATAATCAAACAAATCATATGTAGGAAATAATAAACATCTTAATAAACTTGCTTACCAAATCATAACAATAATTCAAAATTCCGTCAATCATCATAGCCAGTTGAACGATTCCGAAAATTTGCAAGCCAAGAAAATGGAATGAATATGGAATCTCTTGAATGAATCTGTATGAAAATAATTTCAGCTTATAAACATTTATCCAAATTTTTCATGAAAAAGTGGTACCATACTATCAATTTCTGATATCTTTATAATTTCTTTTCTTCCGAGCTAACAATAAATGACCTCAACAATAAACAACTCAGCAAAAAGAGAGAAAAAAATATAATAAAAAGACAAAACCCAAGTCAAAATCTGGCTATGATGATTGCTTTTCACAGATAGTCTGTCCACAAAATATGTCTGAATGCGAGTGGAATGATATTCGCAGAAGTGACTAGATGCAGAGGTGCCCAGTGTACACTAAATTCAAGGGCAGGAGGAAGGGAGATTCAACTATGTGTTCGGAACTAGCATACTACAATTTTTTTCTCTCAGTATTTGTAAAGTGTTGCGTTGCATTTGTTTTGTTTGGTTTGCTGTTTTGTTTCTCTCTCTATACAGTTAAATCTGCCACAATAATCTTATGATTTACAGCTTACATCACACTCATCAATGTCAATGTCCAAACGGTCTCCAAAAGTGCTAACAAATCAAAGAATTGCACAACTACTACCAGAAGATTCGAGGAAAATATTCTGAAGGATGGCAATTTTGGCATAGAAAAAAAAGTAAGATAACCATATCACGTTAAGCCTGTGCAGTAAACAAAACCCGTGGAATCAATCTTTCAATCTTGAGCAGGGGCCTGGGTGACTCTCAGTCGTGGGGGGAAAAACTCTTATCAATTCTGTGAATGTTCATGGCAGTTAGTTGCTTATGCCTTAACAAGGTTATGGTTTATTTCATCCCTATGTTTATTTAGCTAGTAATCTGTTCTTTGATATGCTGGGGTGAGCTAGCACATACCATCATGGTGCTCTGTTGTGTTTAACAGTCAAAGCATAATCAAAATAAAATCGGCTTTTCTTTTTTTGTTACGGTACCAAACAATGAAAGCATTACTAACATAAATTTTTACAGGCTATTACAAAGCAGATCTATGGAAATGAATCCCACAACGCTGTACGCCCAAATTTCCATAACACTGAATTTGTATGGCATTCTATGGCAAACATACATTTCCTATATAGGACATCATACATTTTTGTAAGTGTTTATTGGGGCACTACCTATATACATCTACACAAATACAGTCAAAGTGTAGAGATTTCTGTTCAGACATAAAACTTACCCTCACATTCTTATCTCGTTTAAGTATTGTCAGATGAGGCTAGAACCATAACATTTATAACACTTTTGCATGTTTCACCTACAATATAACCAGTTGTTTCTGTTTCCCCTCATTTGTTACTGTAGTAGTTTCATATATACAAGAAATTAAAACTTATGAAAAAAAAAAAAATCATTACTATAAACGTAACACAAAATTGGCATTTTTTTACGAGCTGTTTTTTTTCCTTTTAATACATAAAATCTCTGTATATATATATATGTTCAATTTACAGGGAAAAAAATACAGCTAACTTTTTAAAGTCTTTTTGTGTAGCACACTCTGAAGACTCAGTAAAGGTTTTATCCAATCATGAGAGTGAAATCTCAGGAACCTGTGAAGTTACTATCTTCCTAATAGTTGCTAATCTAATGTCCCCTTATTTAATGTTAGTTCAACACTGATCTTTCGAGGGTGAAGAGGCACTTCCATTGTAAACTATATGAAAATCTCTAGTGAATCCTAAGCAATAAACCTTTTTCCACATAGGTGGGAATGGAGCTACATGCCTATAAATTTCCAGGTCAGTACAAACAACCTAAAAATTCTCTATCAGTTCATAATTTATACAGAATGACTGGACATGGAGGACAGCACCAGTATTTACACATTCATGCTTTCCCATACAGGCTTGGAGACAAACTCAAAAGTTTGTAAATAAATACTCTTACAATTATGTTCATAAAACATTGAAATTGTACCATATACATCTTAGAGTGAGCAGCAATAAGACAGCCATTAACACCAGCAAATTCACATGTACAAAGTCATACCGTTGAATATACAATACAGAACTTCCACATATACACA
>NW_028234427.1:29561689-29566689 GCF_977035675.1 Penaeus japonicus | reverse complement strand
CACTTGCCTCCTGCAACACCTGTGCTTGATTCGTTGTAAACATCAATCTGGCTTTTTTTGATGGGGTATAACCCTTCCTCTCTTTGTATCCGTTCTATTAACTTTCTCTCGGTTACTTCCTTCTCATTCTCCTCTCTCTCTCTCTCTCTCTCTCTCTCTCTCTCTCTCTCTCTCTCTCTCTCTCTCTCTCTCTCTCTCTCTCTCTCTCTCTCTCTCTCTCCTTCTCCTCCCTCTCTCTCTGAATCTTCCCCCATTCCCTTTCGTCCTCCCTCTCTCTCTCTCCCCATCCCTTTATGATTATTACCCTTTTCTCCCCTTCCGTTCCCCGTCTCCCCTGCCCCCCCCCCCTTTCCCTGATATTGATCTCCCATTCTCATCCAACACTAACCATATACCGTTCGTGGAAATCACTCGGAATTGAAACGAAATCATTAATTGAAAAAAAAACGGATGGAAGGAAAAGTTTTTTTTTTCAAAACCATTCACTGGCTCGAGATATAATTAATTATACAGGCGATGAATTAAATGTGTGTTACGCTCTCTTTAGCTCTATTTATCTCTCTTACTCTCTCTCTCTCTCTCTAACACTAACTCTCTCTCTTTCTCTTTCTCTTTCTGTCTCTCCGTCTCTCCGAGGAGGAGAAAAAAAATAAACTAGAAAATCTCTTTAAAGTAATAACATATCGTGCGTTAATTATCTTACATGGATAACTTTCTTCCGTCCGGAGTACCACCATCGCCACAGCTGACATCTGTTCCAGCCCTACCACCAACGCTGACACCAGTTCCAACGCGGAAATCAGCTCCACCGCCGACGCTATCACAACGCGAGACCCGTTCCAACACTCCTACCGCCACCAGCGCCATTGCTGACACCACTACTATCATTACCGCTGCTAACACCGCTGCCAACATCGCTGACACCTCTTCCAAACACACCAAGAGGAAAAATCGGTTCCAAGAGGTTTGTGAAGGAGGCCATTATGCTCATATTCCCAGAGCTGGAAAGGGCCGCTTTGTCGACGTACGCAAGAACTGTTCACTTCTTTCAGTGGATGCGAGCTCAGCTGAAGAAGAGGAGGAAGAAGAGGACGAGGAAGAGATATAAGATGAAGAGAAGGAGATGGAGTAGGTGGAGGAGGAGGAGGAGGAGGAGGAGGAGGAGGAGGAGGAGGAGGAGGAGGAGGAGGAGGAGGAGGAGGAGGAGGAGGAGGAGGAGGAGGAGGAGGAGGAGGAGGAGAAGGGAGAAGAAAAAGCAAAGGAGAAGGAGAGGGAGAAGGGGGAGGACAAGGAAAAGGAGAAGAAGAATGAGGAATTCAAAATAAAAATGAAGATTAAGGACGGAAAATTACGAAGAAGAGGAAGACGAAGTAAAATGAAAAGACAGAAGATAATAACAAGAAACAAGACCAAAAGGCGGGAAAGATGTTGGTGAAACAGAGTAAAGAGAAGATAAAAACTGTAATGTCAATAAATAGCAATGATAATTATGATAATTCTGACCGTGTGCTTCCGAAACGTTGGTCTCATTGCATTTGCATGCGTCTGAAAGCACAGCCTCTCGTCCGTTTAGATAAGCTAAGCGACGTTGACGTGAGGGCGTCGCAAGTTTAAAATCTTGTTTGATGTTAGGAAAAAAAGAAAAGGAAAAAAAACAGAAAAAAAACAACTTTATATAATCTAAATTCCTAAATGAGCGAAAGATATTGTGACATTCGAAAAAAAAAAAAAATCCGAGAACTTTCTTGTTCGCTGGTTTCGAGTCTGGTCAGTATTTGGAAGCTAACTCAGCGCAAGACACAGCAATGACACCGTGCAACGTGGCACCAACGTCGAGGATGTCACGACCTCTCTCTCTCCCTCCTGCTCTGCCACCCAGGAACAAACGCTTAGTTATCCTGACAGGGTCTATTATGTAGTAGTGCTTTTTTATGTAGAGTTTCTCAATACACTGTTTCCCTGTAGATGTCTTAGCGTGCTATGAGTTTTTTTTTCTTATTCTTTGTTTTTTTCTTATGTCCTTTGTTCTTTGTATTTAATCCCTTCCGCGGTATAAAGAACTACATAATATGTGATATTCTTTGATATTCTTTTTAGCATTGTTTCTCATAACAAACCATTTTCTATTTTTTCTTTCTGCGATATCTTTCACTTTTCTACACTAAGTTTCTCTGTCAATCCCACGCCTAACTTTTTTTTTTGCAACAGAGCTATTTCTCAGGGTCACATGTATATTGCAATCTACCACTAATCTGAATGTCCGTGATACCAATAACCATTTTTTTTATCAAAAGACATTGATACTTTTGGCTTCTGTCTTTCTAATAATATATTTTGCAAACGCACATGACATGCCTGTAACTGCAAGCATCAATAAATCTATGTGCACGCAAGTATACACATACACACACACATATGTATGTATGTGTATGTGTATTTGTATGTATATGTATGTGTATAAGTATAATCATATATATATATATATATATATATATATATATATATATATATATATATATATATATATATATATATATATATATATATATCTGTGCACGCGCGCGCGTGTGTGTATGTGTGTAATTGTCCCATCGACCATCTTTATCTATTTAGCTATCTATATAAAGTTTATCTATCTTCTGCCACGAAAGATGGGGGAGTGGGGGAAGGGGTAGGGTAGGAGGAGGGGGATGAGGGAGGGGGTGGAGAAGGGAAAGAGGTGCTGTGGGTGGGGAGAGTGGAAAAAAAGAAGGGGGGAAAGAGGGAGTGTGAAGGAGGGGAGGGAGGGTGAGGGTGAGGGTGGAGGAGGGGAGGGAGGGTGAGGGTGGAGGTGGGGAGGGAGGGTGAGGGTGGAGGAGGGAAGGGAGGGTGAGGGTGGAGGAGGGATATTATAATGCTTCTTTCTCTGCCTGTGCCTCTCTTTCTCACTTGCCTCGCTAAACTTTCTGCCTCGCAATATCTACATTCGTACTTTAGACTCTGGAAAAAGTATCATCTCTAACTTATCTCTCTCTTTCTGCCTCGTCCTCTACCTCTTTCTCGGCCTCTCTCTCTTTCTCTATCTATCTACTTCTTTATCTAATTATATGCTTCTCTTTCTAATTTCTCTCGCTCTCTCTCGCTCTCTCTCTATCTATCTACTTCTTTATCTAATTATCTGCTTCTCTCTCTCTCTCTCTCTCTCTCTCTCTCTCTCTCTCTCTCTCTCTCTCTCTCTCTCTCTCTCTTTCTCTCTCTCTCTCCCGAATCGGTGACAAAGGATCGCTTTGCTTTTTATTGCTTGTTTGCTTTCCTTTGCTTTGCTGTCAATTTGCTTACTATTTCCTTGTTTGTTCGCTTGCTTGCTTTCCCTTGCTTTCGCCGTGATCAATTCCCCACGCAATTTCGACGAGAATGACAGACAGAAAGAAAGAAGGAAACAAAAAAGTTTGCAATAATGGACGTCCCTAACTTGGCGGGAACAGGTCGAGGTGATGGCGTGTGCGGTGCAAGGTGTGTGTGTGTGTGTGGGGTGGGGGGGGGGGGGCGGGGAATGGGGAAGAGGGAAGAGGGAAGAGGGAAGAGGGAAGAGGGGAGGAGTATGGGACGGGGAAGGGAGAATGAAGTGGGTAAGGGGAAAGGGAACGGAGAAGGGGGAAGAAGAAGGAAAAGAGGATGGGAGGAGGGGGAGGATGTAGGGAGAAAGGAGAGGAGAAAAGAGAAAACGAATTAGAGGAAGGGAGGGAAGTGGGCGATAAGAAGGTGAGCGTGGAGGGGGGGGGGAGAAGAGGAAAAGGTTTGGAAGGACAGGGGGAAGGGAAGACCTATGCCGCTTTGTTGTGTTCTTGGAATGGGCGTGATGGCGAAGGAGGAAGGGAAAGGAGAGGCAGAGGGAGAGGGAGAGGGAGAGAGGGAGGGAGGGGGGAGTGAGAGGGAGAGGGAGAGAGGGAGGGAGGGGGGAGTGAGGGTGAGAGGGAGAGGGAGAAGGGGAGAGGGAGAGGGGGAGAGGGAGAGGGAGGGGGAGAGGGAGAAGGAGAGGGAGGGGAAGAGGGGGAGAGGAGAGGCGGGTGGGGGGGAAGGAGAGGGGTGGCGGGCAACCTTTGTGTCTCTATCAAACTCTCGTTATTCCTTAGATGTCCTTGCTTCAAAAATCTTCCATACACACTCACACACGCGCAAGCACACGCACACGCAGGCACGCAAGCAAAAAAGGAAACAGGAACATTGATCAACGGTGAACAAGGTCACGGGAAGCCTAAAATATCGACGGCAGGTCAGCCAAGGCCAGGCGAGGCCAGGCCACAGCTGCAGCGACCTAACCTAACCTAACCTGCGCCGGGAAGCTCAAGGTGCGGAGGGGCAGAGCAGGGGATGGGGCGGGGTTGGAGCGGAGGGCGAAATAGGGGGGAGGGGGGAGGGGGGGGAGAAGAGGTGCAGAAGGTCAGAGTGAGAGTGTGGCGAAGGTGAGTAGAGAGGCAGGGTAGAAAAGTGGGGTATGGTGGAGCGCCGTGTGGGAGGGACGGAGGGCGAGGGTGGGGGGTGGGGAGGAGAGAATGGGGGCGTGAGGAGGGGGGGGCAAGGTACGGTTAAAAAAAAAGCAGGTGGAGGAGGGGCACCATGTGTGGATGTGGCGATGGAGTGAAAAGAAGAAAAGAAAAACGCCGTGTGGAAGAGTAGGTAGGAAATCCATCGATGGAGAGCGGCGAGTCAGGACGGTGGGGAGGAGGTGAGCGTGTGAGTGCGGAAAGCGTGCGGCGGAAGATCGCGCGGAAACACTGCGAGGGTCAAACGGAAAGCACAGGAAAATGAAAAAAAAGGAAAAAGAGAGAGACAAAAAAAAAATAAAATAAAAATAAATAAATAAAAATAAAAAGACGAGCGAAGCTGGAAGGAGGGGGAGGGGGTGGGGGAGTAGACAGGAGGGGGGGGGGAGTGGAATGCGTAGCCTGGAATCGGGGACACAAGAGACGCGGAATCGGAAGCTAAAAGGGACGCAACTTGACTAATTATGCATTACCCTT
>NW_028234427.1:29531689-29539189 GCF_977035675.1 Penaeus japonicus | reverse complement strand
CGGCACCCAATCCGCCGGGGTTTAACAAACTTTTCCATTTTTGAAGTCGCCGCCATTTCTTGTGCCTCGCTGGGCAAAAATGGCACAAAGCTTTTCGGGCAAGGGAGGGGGAGGGGCGAAGGAGAGGGGGAAGGCGGAGGGAGAAGGAGAAGGCTTTGTGAGAGCAGTGCGGGCGGCGTGGGCGTCCAACCGCACACTACACCTGTTGTTGTCAAGAGGGAGCCACACGGCGCGTTCACATAAAGATCCCGCGCTCAAAGGACGGCGGAGGTGGTCGACCATGCACTGCCTTGTGTTCACTCGCCGAAAGGAAGGAGAGGCGGCGAGGGGAAGGGAGGAGGGGAGGGAGGGGGGGGAGGGGGAGGGGGAGGGGGGGAGGGGGGGGGAAGGGGGGGGGAGGGAGGGAGGGGAGGGGGGGAGGGGGAGGGGGAGGGGGAGGGGGAGGGGAGGGGGAGGGGGAGGGCGAGGGGAGGGCGAGGCCGAGGGTTAAGGGGAGGGTAAAGAGAGAGGAATGTGAGGGAGAAGGAAAGAGGAGGGTGAAGGTGAGAAGGGGAGAGAGAAGGAAAGAGGAGGGTGAGGGAGAAGTGGAGGGCGAGGGGAATGGAGGGAGAGGAGGGGAGAGCAAGGAGTGAGTAGTAGGAAAAGTAGGGAATGGGGCAAGGGCGAGTGGATCAGGGTGAGGGAGGCAGGGAGAGCGAGAGGGGGAGGGGGCATGAGTGACGGAGATGCCTGACAAGAGTGAAATAACGCCAGCTCCGTCTTATGTACAGGTTATACATTAGAGGAGGATTAAATGTGCTATTGCGGCGAGAACACCTGAGGAGGAAAGAGGGAGGGGGAGGCGGAGGGGGAGGCGGAGGGGTAAGGAAAGAGGGAGGAATTAGGGGGGAGGGAGGGAAGGGGAGGGACGAGAGGAGGGAGGGAGGGGGAAGGGAGGAGTGAGTGGGAGGGGAAGAAGGGGGAAGGGAGGAGGGAGGGAGGGAGGAGAGGAGGGAGGGAGGAGGGAGGAGGGAGGGAAGGGGGGGTTAGGGGGGAGGGAGGAGTTGGGGGTAGAGAGGGAGGGAAGGATAGGGAGGGAGGGAGGAAGGAAGGAGGGAGGGAGGAGAGAGGAGGGAGAAGGGAGGAGGGAGGAGGGAGGAGGGAGGAGGGAGGAGGGAGGAGTTAGGGGGGAAGGATGAAGAGGGAGTAAGTGGGAGAGGAGTTAGGGATAAGGGAGGAGGGACGGGGGAAAGAATGTGGGAGGGAGGAGGGAGAGGAGGAAGGGAGAAGGGAGGGCGGAAGGGAGCTTAAGATTTATTTAGATGCCTTACCACATACCGCCACACGCAACCAAGTGAACAAATTGCCGTATAAATTCTCGGCATATTGACCATCACGTGTCATATGAGTGCTATGCCGCGGGTAATGCTGCTTCTCGGTACGGTCATGAGGTGCGCGAGCATTTTACACATACACACACACGTACACGGACACATACGCGCATACACACACAGACACACGGAGACGCAGCTACAGATGTGCCTGTAAACACATTTGCAGATACATGCATGCAAGCAGACACACACACACACACACACACACACACACACACACACACACACACACACACACACACACACACACACACACACACACATACACACACACACCACATACACGTACGCAAACATATCTGCAAACAAACGCATTCGCAGGCAGACAAATGCACACACCGACGCAGGCAGCCGTCTCTCCTTTCCACCTTGCATTAGAGGCTTAGTTGGACAAATAACATGTGGTGACAGGACTCACTGCCGGCGCATCCTACGCCGTCATCATGCATATACACAGAGACAAATGCACATACACATGCACAGACACACAGACACACACACACACACACACATACACACACACACACACACGCGCACACACACACACACACGCACACAGCACCAAGAGGTCGCCGCTTGTGCAAGCTTCCTGACGCCCCTAAGCCCGTCTGTCACGCTCGCCTGGGCCTGTCTGCGCACGAAGCTCCTCCGCCTCCGCGTCCCTGTCACTCACTGCGAAGGGACGGGCGGCAGTGCCATAAAAAAAGCGCTCTGCACGTTTGCATTGCATTGCATTACTCCTTAAAGCGTCCATTTAGCGAGCGGCGGAGGGCGCAATCGGGTGCGGGGCGGGGAGGGGGCTAATGCGGGGGACGAATGCGGAACTGTTTGCCAATTACTCCTTCAGGTAAGCGCCCTCGTCCGGCCCCCGCCTTTGTCTGCCGTCGGCCAAACGAGGGTTCAATATCGGGCATTCTTTCCCGGGCTTGTAACTCATGGCGATCCGCTCGCCCTTCCCGATCCGCCCTAAAGTATATCTTTAATAATTCAAGCGGTGCGGAATTTTTAAGGGAAACTCTCCATTAGCAGTCGATGCCGCAGCTCTCGCTTCGCCCTTCGATAACGAAATCCATTTGGCGTCTCATCGCCATCCAATATGGACGACACCGAAGAGCAGGAGGGGGAGGCGCCCCCGCCCCCCGCTAAAGCCACCGGGACAAAGCCTAAGCCGGAGCTAAAGCCAGCGTTTGGGACGAGCCTGGAAGCGCCGGCCGGGGTGGTGGGAGGAGGGGAGTGGGAGGAAAAAGTGAGTGGCAGAATGAACAGCACAGCCTCCGCTTCCCAAACTTTTCCTGCCTCGTTGAAATTTCCAGCAACACTCCGTTTTCCACATGCCTACCTTCGCCTGGACTGTTGTCGCTCCCATAAACACATGGAACACACACTCACATTCTTGGTATCTAGATTAGCAAACTTTCCAACCTGGCTTTCTGGACGACTTCCCTTCCATTTTACTTGCAAATGAGAAACCAGAATTTCCCGCCAATATTTTTCCCTCCCCCTCTTCGCTCCACTTCGCTCCCCCTCCCCTGTCCTCCTCCCCCCTCCTGCACTCCCCACAGGCGAGCAATAGGACCGCGAATGAGGCTTCTTCCCTTCGTACATCCCGCTTCTCTGCACCAGAACCACAGAGGGATGGTATCCCTACCTCCTTCCCCTCTCTGCCCTCCCCTCTTCCCCCCTCTCTGCCCTTCCAGTCCTCCCTCCCCACGTTCCCTCCTCCCCCTCCTCCTTCTCCTCCTCCTCTCCCCTCTACTCTGCGCCATCTGCCAACCCTCCCCGAATTTTCCACACGGAACGGCCTTCTCCAGAACACCAATGGCCCATGAATGGTGGAGGGGAGGGAAGAACCCACGCTGCGGATTAAGAAGGTACGCGCGAAAATACGAAGGAGGGAGAGAGAGGTAGGGAAGGAGGAGGAGGGGGAGGAGGAGGAGGAGGAGAGAGAGAGAGAGAGAGAGAGAGAGAGAGAGAGAGAGAGAGAGAGAGAGAGAGAGAGAGAGAGAGAGAGAGAGAGAGAGAGAGAGAGAGAGAGAGAGAGAGAGAGAGAGAGAGAGAAAGAGAAAGAGAAGAGAGAGAGAGAGAGAGAGAGAGAGAGAGAGAGAGAGAGAGAGAGAGAGAGAGAGAGAGAGAGAGAGAGAGAGAGAGAAAGGAGGTGGCTGAAAGAGCACGACAACGCGCGGCTGAGGGTGGCTATGGCTCCCTTCTGCGCCCGAAGTCATCTTGGTAACGTGATGCGTCCGTGGCTCGTGCAGGTGAACACATCTCTTGAACTAGTATTGATGGCCGACATGGTGGGGAGTACATTGCAGGGTACACCAGAGAGTACACCCTGGATGTACACTGCAGAACAAAGGGTACATGCAAGCTGTGAAAAATGGGCCAAAAGTGCAGGTTCCCATGTAAATGTCAAGAAGCTGGCGGGGGTGGAGCCAAACGTCCTAAAACCTAAAAAATATGCCCTCGTCGGGTCCGCCTCCCCTCCCCTCCCCTCACCCCCCATCCCGTCTCTTCACTCCTCCTTCCTATTCAGGGTTACACCCCCTCCCCTCCCCACCCCCGTCGCCCCAACTCCACTATTGCTACCTCTACCCCCCTTACCCCACCCCACCCCACCCTAACCTTGACGCGTGACACCATGGATCAGCCCGCTATGACCAGGACTCCACCCCTTGCCCTTACCCTACCTTTCCCCTTCCCCCTGCCTCTCCCCCTCTCCCTCCCCCTACTCCTCTTTTCTTCCTGCTTAGCCTCGTCTCGACCACACATACGTGACACACAGGACACTCCCTGGCTCCCTTCCCCTCTCCCCCTCCCCCTCCTTCTCCCTTGCCCCCTTTCCTTCCCTCCCTTCCTCTCTTGCACCCTTCTTTCTGTTGCCCCTTCCCTTAACTCAACCCCTCCTTCCCTCCCCCCTTCCCTCCCTCCCTCCCCCACCCCTCACAGTCGCCTCCTCACGCACGTCCGCGCCCTCTCTGCGGTAACCCTCGTCAGCATTAAAGCTGTCGTCTTCTGCCTCAGAGCTTTCTTGTGCAGGTGTGCGTGCGTGCGTGTGTGCGTGCGTGCGTGCGAGCTTGCGCGTGTCTGCCTGTGTGCGTGGTGGTGATTGCGGCCCGTGAGTGATCGCGGCCGAGGTGATTGCAGTGGGTGGGGAAGGGAGGCAGGGGGGTGGGAGGGGGATGGGGATGGGGACTTGTCAAGGCGTTGAGTGTGTATGTGTGTGCGCAGGGAGGAGGAGAAAAGACAGAGAGAGAGAGAGAGAGAGAGAGAGAGAGAGAGAGAGAGAGAGAGAGAGAGAGAGAGAGAGAGAGAGAGAGAGAGAGAGAGAGAGAGAGAGAGAGAGAGAGAGAGAGAGAGAGAGAGAGAGAGAGAGAGAGAGAGAGAAGTAGTAGTAGTAGTAGTAGAAGGAGAGGAAGAAAAAGAAGAAGAGCGATAGATATATAGAGATATATAGATAGAGAGATAGAGAGAGAGAGGGAAGAAGAAGAAGAAAAACGCTAGGGGAGGGGAAGAGGGAAGTAGAAAGGGAAGAAAGGGGGAAAGGGAGAGGCAGGGTATAAGAAAGAGGGAATGTGGGAGGGCGAGGGGCGGAGTGGCGAGAGAAGGAGAAGGGAAAGGAGGGAGGGAGGGAGGGAGGGAGGGAGGGAGGGAGGAGGGAGAGGGAGGGATGGGGAGAGAGCAGGAGCGAGAAATGACACGGGAGGAAAATGATGGGTGTAGAAAATGACGGCGCGGGACCAGCTGCGGGAGAGAGGGAGTGACAAGCAGGAGGAGGGAGGGAGGAGGAGGGGGCAGGAGGAAGGAGGGAGAGGGAGGGGCAGGGGGCAAGAGGAGAAGGGAGAAGGGAAGAAGGAAGGAGGGAGGGGGAGTATGGAAGAGCAAGAGGGAAGGGAAGAAGAAGAAGAAGAAGAAGAAGAAGGAGAGAGAGAGAGAGAGAGAGAGAGAAAGAGAGAGAGAGAGAGAGAGAGAGAGAGAGAGAGAGAGAGAGAGAGAGAGAGAGAGAGAGAAGGGGGAGAAGTTCAAAACCCGATGGAGCGGCTACACGCGGAGTTAAAAACCAAAGCTAAACGAAAGAGAAAACCGAGAAACGCAAATCCCCCTCCCCCTCCCCCCCTCCCCCCCTTAGCCCAGGCAGATCGCGGGCGGCGCGGGCGGGTCGGGTGAGTCGAGCAGCAGCAGATTCCGGCCGTGACGGGGGCGTGTCCGCAGAGGAAAGGTCGGGACAGGAAAGTACAGGAGCCGGGAAGACGGGAAAAACGGGTGGGGCGGCCAGGTAGGGGCAGGGGGGGGGGGAGGGGCGAGCGGAGAGGGAGGGGGAGGGGGGAGGGGCGGCCAGGTAAGGAGGAAGGGGCGGTCAGGCATCGAGGGCGGGGGAGAGGGAGGGGCGGGGAGACAGGCGGGAGGAGAGAAGATGGTGGCGGAGCAGGGGAGGGAGTGAGGGCGGAGGGGGAGGGGTGGGGCGGGCAGGCGGAGGGGGGCGGCGACAGCGCCGAGGATCAACAACCGCCACGCTAAAAGCCACCATCACCAGCCGCTATCAGCACTGCTCGGCTGATTATCAGGTGCGTGCGGCCGATCGACCGTTGCAGAGTGCATCGTTCGCGCGACACCTGAGGCCGGGGATAACTTTGAACGAAACTTTTCGGTATGGATCGATACCCGACTGGCAGAGCCACAAGTGGATGCACCGCAGCGCCGGTCCGACCGTCCGCGAACGTTTCACTTTGGATCGGACGCCCCTTTGCGTCTGGCGGCCGCGCGAGCGAAAGCCTCTGGGAGCGAGCGCTCGCCCGTGTGCAATACGAGCAACTCCAGCTCCATTGCAAACACCGGGGCGAGGGTGAGGCCGCCAATTAATGGGCTCCCGGCCTGCACATAACCTGCACCGCCCCTCCGTGCCTGCACACAGCCTTCGCCCGCCAGCCTGCGCCACCGCCGCCCCAGACAAACAGCCTGCGCCACAGGACCGTGTCTAAACACGGCCTGGCTAGCCCCCTTTGTGCCTGTCGCAGCCTGCACCGGCCCTCCTCTGATACGTCAATCCTTCCCAAATCCTTGCCGACGCAGTCCCTGCCTCGCCCTCATATCTATGGCCAAGACCGACACTAGTGCAGGCTGAAATTTACCTCCGGTCCTGCAACGCCCCCTCCCCCTCAGCCTGCACCTGCAACACGTCCATTGTGCCTGCCTGCATCCCCTCCGCGCCCTTCCCTCCGCCACTCATACAGTCTTCCTCTGCTTACTTACAAACCCGCAATTCATTGTCAGTCTCGCCCCACTTTATGCGCTCATAACTCCTGCCGGAAACTCCCTTCTCAGCCCTTATCTGATCAGACTTTTCCTTCTTGACCCCAGGCTTCCCCTCTCCCCCTCTTCCCTTCCCTCCGACCCCAGCGACCCCCCCCCCTCTCTTCTGCGCGACCCCAGCCTTCATAACTCCGCACTAATTCCCTTTCTGGGGCACCAAGCGCGCCGGATCGCCCCCGCCTTCGCCGGCACCTTAACTCCCATGACTTGGCTTCTCCAAACCTCCTGCGCCTCCTCCTCCTCCTCCTCCTCTTCCTTCTCCTCCTCCTTCCTTCCTTCTTCTTCGGCTTCTTCTTGTAATTGATCCTTCCTCTCCTTCTTTTCCTCGTCCTCATCCTTCTCCTCCATCTTCTCTTTTTCTTCTCCTCCTTCTCCTCGTCCTCATCCTTCATCCTTCCTTCTTCTTCTCCTTCTCCTTCTCATTCCCCTTGTCCTCGTCCTACTTTTTCTTCCTTCTGTTCCTACCGTCGCCTAATTCATCTTCCATCTACTTCTTACCCTTGTTTTTTTTCCTCCTCTTCCTGCTCATTCTTGTTTTCGTTCTTCTCCTTATTTTCATCTTCCTTCTTCTTTTTCTTCTTCCTTTTCCTCTTCTTCTTCTTCTTCTTTCTCTTCTTCTTCCTCCCCTCTTTCCTGCCTCTGACACTTCCTCTGCCTCTCCATCTTCACCTTCATTCTTCCCCCTCTTCCACCCCCTCCCCTATTAGTCCCCCGCCTCACCTCCCCCCCTTCCCCTCTTCGCGTGTGGCACTGCCTAGATATCCAGAGTGAATTTCTTGCCGATGACGACGACTCTGGAGTTAGAGTCTGCTTCTCACAA
>NW_028234427.1:29501689-29526689 GCF_977035675.1 Penaeus japonicus | reverse complement strand
TCTTCCCCTTTCTTTTCCCTGCTTCCTCCCTATCTCTCCTCCTTTCCTCTCCATGCACCCTGCTTAATTCATTCCCACCCTCTCCATCTCCCTCCCGTCCTACACCCATCCCCCTCCCCCTCCTCTTCCACCCTTCTCTTCCTCCCTTTCCCTCACCTCCCCCTCACCCCTCCCCTTCCCTTTCCCTTCCTTCACTCCTTCCCCTCTTCACATCTCCCCGTCCCCCTGCATCAACCCCTTCCTCTCCCCCTCCCCGCCCCCCCCGCCCCTCCTCCTTGACTGGCGACGTTCGATTGAGCGCGGGACTCGATCCTGCTTAATAATTTAGGGAGTCCGGATGACAAAAGGAACGGCGGGGCTTCGAGGGCGGGGGCGCCGAGGGCAGAACATCTTGCTTCGGCAGGAAGGAGGGTAGGGGAAGGGGTAGGGTTATAGAGTGGCTGGAGTAAATGGGGAGGGGGAGGGAGGGAAGAGGAGCCGAGGAAGGGAGTTATTGAGAGAGAAGGGCAAAATAGATAGATTGATAGGTAGATAGACAGGATGGATTGACGAGTGAGTCGAGGACTGGAGGGATGGAAGGGGTAGAGGTAGGGAAGCAGGAAGAGGGGGGAGGGAAGGGGGGAGGGAAGGGGGGAGGGAGGGAGGGAGGGAGGGAGGGAGGGAGGGAGGGAGGGAGGGAGGGAGGGAGGGAGGGAGGGAGGGAGGGAGGGAGGGAGGAAGGGGGGAGGGGAGGAGGAAGTGAGTAATTGAGAGAGTAGGGAAAGATAGGGAGGTGGATTGGTTAACAGATAGAAAGGATAGACATTCAGATGGCGCATAGAAAGGGAGAATCAGGCAGACTGAAAGACAGGACGGGATAGACAGGTAATAATACAGAAAACAAGGACATAAAAGGTAAACTGATAGAGAAAAAAGAAATACATCAATCGATAGAGAGACATGCATAGACAAGCATATACAGATCAGACAGACAAATAGACAGGCAGACAAGAGGACAGGCAAAAGGAGCGAGCGAGAGAGAAAGCAAGAGAGACCCTTTAACGCCGCCGGAGACCCTCTGTCCTCCGCCTTCTTCTCTTCCCCCATACACTTTAAACATCTCACCTCCTTACATCTTCCTTCTCACTCTCTTAAAGTCACCCAATCTCCCGTGTCCTCTCCTCTCCCTCTACCACATTCGCACGCTCTCTCGCTCGCTCGCTCTCGCTCTCGTTCTCTCTTTCTTTCTCTCAGTGTGTTTCTCACTCTGTCTCTCTGTCTCTGTATTTCGGTGTCTGTCTCTCTTTCTTTGTGTTTTGCGCTTCATCTTCCTCTTCCTTCTTCTTCTTCTTCTTCTTTCTTCTTCTTCTTCTTCTTCTTCTTCTTCTTCTTCTTCTTCTTCTTCTTCTTCTTCTTCTTCTTCTTCTTCTTCTTCCTCCTCCTCCTCCTCCTCCTCCTCCTCCTCCTCCTCCTCCTCCTCCTCCTCCTCCTCCATCTCCTCCTCCTCCTCCTCCTCTCCCCCCTCCATCACCCTTTCACTTAATTTTCTTTGTCCTCCTCCACCATGAACCTCTCCTCCACCTCTTCTTCCTCCACATCGACTCAATCCACTCCACTCATTCCCTCGATCCCCACCCCTCCTCCACCTCTTCCTCCTCCTCCACCGCCTCCTCTTCCCTCTCCTCTTTCTTTTTCCTCTTCTTTCCTCATGCGAGTCGATGGCGAGCGAAGGATCCACAGGAGCGTAATCCACAAGATGGCGTGGATGGAGGGAAGGAGGGGGGGGGAGAGGGGAGCAGAGAAGGAAGAGAGAGAGGGATGTAAAAGAAAGAAGGACAGAGGGAGGGAAGGAGGGAGAAAGGGAGGGAAGGAGGGAGGGAGGGGAAGAGATATTTGACTAAAGAGACTTGACTCAAGATAGACAGACAGACAGATAAATAGATAGATAGATAGATAGATAGATAGATAGATAGAAAGAGAGAGAGAGAGAGAGAGAGAGAGAGAGAGAGAGGGAGAGAGAGAAAGAAAGAAAAGAGGGGGGTTGAAGGGAGGGAAGGAATGAGGGATGGAGGGAAGGTGAACGTGAAGAGAGGTCGTGCGAGGCGAAGGGCGGTCGTGCCCCACGGAAGAAAAGGTCGTGCAGAGCTTTGAAAAGGGGGGGGGGTGAAGATCAAGGGGAGGGGGGGAGAGGGAAAGGGTGAAGAAAGAGTGAGGGTGACAAGGGGGAAGTGAGGAAAGAAATGGAAAGGGGAAAAGAAAGAGAGGAAAAGGGGACGGAAGGCCAGGGGAAAAGGGGAGAGCAAATGGAAGGTCGTACGCGGCGGCAGAGAACCGGTAGGAAGGCATAAAACGCGATTTCAAAAGAGGGACTGTTTCTTGTCTCCTGCAGGTCACGGACAGACGTCGGGTTGCAGGTCATACTGGGAGGGAGGGGGGCGGAGGAAGGAAGGGGAAGGAAGGGGAAGGAAAGGGAAGGAGGGGGGAACAAGGAGGGGTAAAGAGGGTGGTAGGGGAAGGAGAGAAGGGAGGGAGGGAGGGAAAAGGGAGTAGGGGAGGAGGATAGGAAAGGAAGGAGGAAAAGGAGGAGAGAAGAGGAAAAAAGATAGGAGGGCAGAGGAGAAAAGGGGGAGACCGGAAAGGGGAGCAGAGGGGTGATCTCTACACCCACAGACGAGCGACAGAATCGGAATAATTGCGAGCGAGTCGCCCCGCCGCCGCGGCACACGATTCCTTCCTCTAGCCGTTTGCCGCAGGACTTCCGGTAGGTCAGCCTCCCTTCGCCGCCGCTCGCCTCTTCCTCTTTCCTCTTACGCGGTCTTCTTTAAGGGCCTCTGGCTCGGTTTTGTCTGTCGTTTTCTGTCTACTCTTCTTGCCTCGTCTATCCCCCCCTCTCTCTCTCTCTTTCTCTCTCTCTCTTTCTCTTTCTCTTTCTCTCTCTCTCTTTCTCAATAAACTTGTCAAAGTCAAAGTCTCTCTCTCTCCCTCGCGCCTCTCCCACATTCCTGCCTTTCCTCTTCATCTCCTCTCTCTTCGCTTCCTCTTCCTCTTCTCCCCTCCTTTCGTCTAACCTCACCTCCTCTTCCTTCCTCTCTTCCTCCCCTTCCCTCACGCCTCTCAACTCCTCCTCTCCTCTCGTCTCCTCCCCTCGCGTCTCTCCCGCCTCCCCCGCCTCCCCCTCCCCCTCCCCCTCCGCCGTCCCCAAGGGCTGGTCCCATAATCAGGTGAGTTCTGGGCGCCAGGTGAGGCCCCACATTGATCCCCCGAGCCCTCGATGCCCCAGATTAGCTCCCGCCCCGTCGTTCCCTCGTGAGTGATGAGGGGCTGTGCGCGGGCCTGACTTGCCTCATCACCATCATCGCCGGCGCCATCATCACCAGCCGCGTTAAGGGGCGGTTAGGATGGTCTCACTCTCATCCTCTCCGCGCCTTCTTTCCACAGCCATGAAGAAGCAGAGGGCGTTGCGTGCGCGTGGGGGCGTTGGCGTGCGTGTGTGAGTGAGTGAGGGTTGTGAGGAAGCAGTGACAATGCCGTATATTAGCTCCCTCCTCGCGCCCTCGCTGGACACTCGTCTACCACCGCAACTGTCAGCCATTTATTGCCAATAAACTTCCCACGGATAACTGACTCGCATTTTCCTATGGTTCGCCCGTTCCAGAATGCTACATGTCGCAGGGACGCGTATGGGGGAGCTCCCTCGCGAGGCGGGGAGGAGAGGGGAGGAGAGGGGAGGAGAGGGGAGGCGAGGAAGGGGGAGCGGGGTGCGAGGGCGAGCGATCGAGCTGTCCATAAATAGGATAAACTTCCGAGTCATCCCCTCTCGCTGATCCCGCTCATGAATCCCCTCGAGAGGGGGATTAAATCATGTCTTCCTCTCGCAATCTCCGCCTTCAAACTTTTCCCTCGCACGCACGCGACTGCCCGAGTGCAGAGCGTAGACGAACGGCGTCTCGCTCTCACGGGCGACGCTTCAATCAATGTGACAAGTGACTGGTTCTGACTTTCTGGCTATCTAGCCGGACGTGCAGCGGCGCGGCGGCCCCTCATTCCACTCATTTCTCGCCTGGAATGAGCCCGGACCCGAGTACGCGGATTGGCATTCTTTTCTCTCTGCGCGTCACATTGATTTTGTCATATTTCAGTCCTTCCGGGCAGGGACGGGGATCGCGCCCTCTGGCTCTCGATCCCGGACCAAACGCAATCACTCTCCACACACCCGCGTGGAGATTGCTATTAACACGGGCGTCGAGGAGCGCACTCATAATTATCCCTGACCGGCTGAAAAGCAGCTAATTGATACATTCGTACCACAGCGGCAGGGGGGGAGGGGGGGAAGGGGTCGGGGGGGCTCGTCCGAGGCTCGGCCGAAATATATCGCAGCGCCCTATCGGCTGTGACAGGAGCATGCCATACAGATAGCGGGGCAGCGCGGACAAATGGCAAGCCACGCCACCCCGGGAACTAGGCCACGCCACACCACGCTGATGACAGAGTGCGGGCCTCTCAACATGAAGATCAACGAGCTGGCGCGGAGCAATAACTTGCCCCGCGACCGCTACTGCCGCCAAAGTGCTCCAGGACCCCTGCCCGGCCCCCTCGCCGGTCCTCTCCCCCCTCCCCTACCCACAACCCCTACTCCCCCCCCCACACACACACACACCCCGGGCCCTTGGGACGGCACTAGAGGAGGAGGACGGCAGGACGGATAAATGAAGGAGTGGGGGAGGGGGGCAAGAATAAAGGCGAAGGAATAGGTGAAGGAGAAGACCAAGAGGAAAAGGAGATACGAATGGATGAGGCGGAAGAGGAAGAGGAGGAGGAGGAGGAGGAGGAGGAGGAGGAAGAAGAAGAGGAAGGAGAAGAAGAAGAGGAGGAGGAGAAGGAGGAGGAGGAGGAGGAGAAGGAGGAGGAGGAGAAGGAGGAGGAGGAGTAGGAGGAAGAGAAGGCGCTCGTATTTAGGACAAGAGTAACGGCCTGTCAGAGCGACCTGCAGCACGGCGGCCGGGGCACTGCAAGGAGACGGGTTCCCTTGGCCGACCGGAGGGACCTGCTGCGGGCGGCGACGAGGCGAAGGGGATTAGGGGCGGGGGTAATAGGAGCCATAGCAGTAAGGAGGAGCCATTAGCAGCCACTAAGAGCAAATGAGAGCAACTAGGAGCCACTGGGAGCTAGCGGGAGCTTATAGGAGCGTCCAGAAGTAGCTCGAAGTTGCTAGTTGTCGCCGGCAGTGGGTAGGAGCCACAAGGAGCCACAAAGAGCCATTAGGAGCAACTAAGACCCTCTAGGGGCAGCCAGGAGCCAAGGAGAGAGGACGAGGTCTCCTGTCAAGAGCTCCAACTCAACGACGAAGAATAACCCAAGCCCTCCAGCAGGTGGAAGTTCCGTGAGTCATGCATGGCTCCCGTGCATGATAGGGACTTTATCTCTTCCTCCGACAACGGGAGACGATGGATAACAAAAACAATACTTTCCTTCGAGAAGAATACTTGTAAATGGTGATGCGTAACTGTGTTTTCGTCCTTCAGCTTGCATGGCTCCCGCACAGGCATACAGGTGGTGGATTTGTGAGTGCGTTTATGTATGTTTGTGTATTTATTTGTATGTATGCATGTATGTATGTGTGTAAGGTATGTATGGAGGTAAGTAAGTATGTATGTATATATGTATATATGTATGTATGTATGTATGTATGTATGTATGTATGTATGTATGCATTCACACACACACACACACACACACACACACACACACACACACACACACACACACACACACACACACACACACACACACACACACACACACACACATGCACGCATACGCGCGCAGCCTGCTTCCGCCCGAGTCCGTTCTGTGATCGACGAAGGGAACTTTGGCTTGCTCGCGGCCGTAAGTAAGGCAAGGCAGGCGTCCCCGAGCGCAGGGGCGGCAAATAATAGGGGGGGGGGGGGGGTGGGGGGGGGGGGGGTGGGGGGGGGGGGGGGGGGGGGGGGGGGTGGGGGGGGGGGGGGGGGGGGGGGGGGGGGGGGGGGGGGGGGGGGGGAACATCAACTACGCCCCCCCCCCTCGCCCCTCCTCCTTACTCCTTCCCTCACCCCTTACCTCCCCCCCCCCTTCACTTGGACCCACCTGTGAGATCTTATTTCCTTCCTTGGCCGAAGTTCCTCCAACTCTCGAGGTCCGAGAAGGAGTTCGAAATGGCGGCCGCTTTTTTTTTCTTTTTTTTTATTGTTAAGCGTCGAATAGGAGAAATGGCTTCATTTCGACGCTTTGTTATTCCTGGTCGATCCGACGAACCTTTTTTTTTTTCAATGTCCGGGGTTTGTGGCCGCTGGCTGGTGGGCGGGACTGTCCATTTGGTTGTCTGTAACTTTGCCTGTCTGTCTGTTTGTCTGTCTGTCTGTCTGTCTGTGTGCATGTCTGCCCGTCTGTCCGCCTATCTCTGCCTTCGTTTCCATTTCTCCGTCTGTCTTTGTCTGTGCCTTCCTGTCTGTCTTCCCTCGCTCACTTTCTCATCCCCACCGTCTCCCCTCTTTGCTTTCCCCTCGCCTCCTTCGAACCTTCTCTTTGTTCATCCCCGCCATCCCTCTCTTTCCCTTTCCCCTCGCCTCCTTCGCCTCCCCTCATCCTTCACTCCTTTTTCCCCTCACTAAGCACCAGCGCTGCGTTCAGGTAGAGGGGAGGAGAGCCTTGCAGGTTCGAGCCCATAAGGAATCCTACACCAGATTCCTAGCTATTCCTGTCCTCGGCCCATTCCTTCCAGCTGCCGAGCGCGCGCTGGCTCCTGCATCCCCATCCTTCGGAGATGGAAATGAGGAAGCCGCCGCCGCCGCCGACGCCCCCGTCGCCGCCTCGGTGTTTGTCTCGCAAAACTCACGCTCGTCTTTTGAATTTTCTTTTTTGGGAAGAGCCTTTTTTCTTTTCTTTTTTTTTTTCTTTTTTGGTTCATTTGATTTCCGATCCAGATTTTTTTTGGAGGGTGGAAGGGGGAGGAGGGAGGGAGGAGGGGCTTTAGCGTGGATTAATGCCAATTTGCATTTTTTCCACCCTGTCTACGTTCGCTTGTTGATATCTGTCGCCGACCTTGTTTGTTTGGTCGTCCTCGGTTGACTACTTGCTAAATCTCTCGTCCTCCCGCTCTCGCTCTCTCATCCTTTCCCTCTCCCTCTCTCACCCTCTCCCTCTCCCTCTCACTCTCACTCTCTCCCTCTCCCTCTCCCTCTCCCTCTCCCTCTCCCTCTCACTCTCTCCCTCTCGCACCCTCTCCCTCTCCCTCTCGCTTTCTCATCCTCTCCCTCTCCCTCTCTCACACTCTCCCTCTTGCACTCTCACCCTCTCCCTCTCCCTCTCACTCTCACTCTCTCCCTCTCGCACCCTCTCCCTCTCCCTCTCGCTTTCTCATCCTCTCCCTCTCCCTCTCTCACCCTCTCCCTCTCCCTCTCATCCCCACTCCGCTTCCCTCTTTCTCTCCACCCCCCTCCCCCCATTCCAGTCACTGCAACGGCTCTCCTCTATGAAAGGCAGCTCCTCCCTGTCAGAGCAAACACCACGCTTCCCATATCCTACGCGAACACGCCTCAATCCCCCCCCTCCTGCCTCTCCCCCATCCCCTTCCTCTTCCTCCCCCCCTCCCTTCCTCCTCCTTCGAAGAACACTCGCCCCCTCGCTTATCCCCTCACACTTCTCGCAGGTGAGTAAATAAAGGCGAGGTGAGCCCTTCTGCGCCTCCTTTTCGCTTCCTTTATCCTTTCCTTCCCTCTTTTTTTCCATCGTCATCTCCTATTCCCTCTTCCATATGTCTTCTTCATCTTCCTTCTCCTCATTTTCTGCCTTTCTCTCTTTTTCTAATTTATCTTCTCCTTCTCCTTTTCCCTTTTTTCCAGATTCCAGTTTCTCCTCCTCCTTTTCTTATACTCCGCCTCTCCCTCTTCATTCTTTTCCTCCTTCTTCTCGTCTCTTCCTTCCTTCCTTCCTTCCATCCTTCGCCCCCACTTCTTCAGAGCCATCAACAAGGCCTCAGAAACGAGGTCCTTATCCCTCCCCTCTCCCCTCACCCCACCCTCCCATCCCCTCCCCCCGCCCGCTCTGGCTCCCTCGAGAAATTCCATTGTTTCCCACGATCTCTCGCTGATGTTGTCATGGGGATGGGGACGAGGGGAGAGGCGGAGGTGAGGGGAAGGAGGAACAGACGGGGGGGGGGATGGGAGGGGTGGAAGGGGACGTGTTCTTGCTCATCGTGCCAGCCACAACTTGCCTCTGGCCTTCCCCCCCCCCCCACCCCCCCACACACTCTTTTCCCCTTCTCCTACTTCCTCCCTTCCTCCCTCCCTTCTACTCCTGCCTTTTTCCCTCCTTGCTTCCTTCCCATTCTGTATCCCTTCTCCCTCTCCCTCGCTTCCTACACTTGCCCCTTTCTCTCCCTCCCTCCTACTCACTCCCTGCGTTCTACTCTCCCTCCCTTCCTCCCTCCAACTAACTCTCCCCTACTCCCTGTGTTCTACTCTCTCTCTAACTAACTCTCCCCCCACTCCCCCACTCCCTGCGTCCTTCACTCCCTCCCTCACTTCCTCCAACCCACTCTCTCTCTCCCTCTCCCTCTCCCTCCACCCGCTCCACCCCCTCCTTCCCACAGAACCGGCAAGGGAACATATAGGGTGCGTCATATCCCATCACTGCCAATCCCTGCTTGTAATCTTTTACGTATGTGGACATAATGAACATGTGGAAACATGCCACGACGAAGAAAAAGTGTGCGTGTGCGTGTGTGTGCGTGTGCGTGTGTGTGTGTGTGTGTGTGTGTGTGTGTGTGTGTGTGTGTGTGTGTGTGTGTGTGTGTGTGTGTGTGTGTGTGTGTGTGTGTGTGTGTGTGTGTGTGTGTGTGTGTGTGTGTGTGTGTGTGTGTGTGTGTGTGTGTGTGTGTATGTCTATTAGTGAATGCGGCTCTATCGGTTTGTTTTCGTAACAGTTTGAGTAACTGTTTTAGTATCTGTTTTAGAGTGTATATCCGTCCAGGCTCTGGCAGAGTTCATTCCCAAATGGCAGACTCTCGCCGGCGTCTGATCGTTCCTTCCTCAGACGCTGTCGAACGCCGTCCCAAAAGTGCCGCTCTGCCGCCATAAAGCCGCTGGCATCGCTCGCCGCCGGTGTCAGGAGTGCCGTGTGGTCCCTCCCCCTCCCCTCCATCTCCCCCGCCGTGCATGCCGGGGGCGAGGAGAGGGGGGGAGGGGGCGCCGCCATCCCGGTTATGACAGAGCGAGATCATGCAACGCTGTCCCATCGGCTTCCATTTCCGTTCCACGAGCGAGTCATCAATATTACTGCAACAGCGGACCAACAATTTTTCATGGCCCTCCGTCCTCTTCTCTCCTATTTCCCGTTGCGTGCGTCACCGACTATCAAATTATATTTCAGTCTCCCCTCCGCCCTACCTTCCATTTTTGTTTGTGCAGGATCCTCTCCCTCGGCCCAGATATTAACACGCGACGACCCCGCGCACTGTTTACCTTCCACGACCCTCCCCTCCCCCACCCCCCTTGCCCGACACCCCGTTCATACACTTAGCTAATGAAGACATGGTGGTGACACACAGGCGTACGTAAATGTCTGTTTTCACTCTTAACGTGGGATTTTCTACAAGTACAAAACACACATACACACATACATGCTCACAGTAATACATAGAACACGTCCCATATGCAACACACACACACACACACACACACACACACACACAAGCACACACAAACACACATACGCGTGTACACACACACACACACACACACATACACACGAACCCACAGGCGCGCACACTCCTCCGAGCGGCTGGAGAGGTTCCGTCAGAACTCATTACAATTCTTAACAAAGCTTCATCTCGCGACGTCTTCCCCACCTCGGCCTCGTCTCGCTGGCCGATTAAGTTCTCCCGCCTTCATTACCATCTTAATGCCTTAATTCTATCCCGGCGCCGAGTTTTGTCCCCCTCCAAACCTCGCCCTCCACTCCATTCCACTCCCTCGTCTTCCCCCTTCCCACACACGCATACATACACGCCCTCGCCCTCCAAAGCTCAAGGTCGTCCTCACAGTCTAGCCCTCGCGCCCACCTCTCATCCACGCCCTCTCCATTACACACTCAGCCCCCATCTTACCTCCGACCCTCATCAACCGTAGCAGAGCCTTTCCTCCCTTTTCGTCTCCCTTCTCCTTTCCTCCCTTCTCGTCTTTCCCACACCCTCCTGCCACTCCTTTATCTCTCCCTTCCCTCCCTCCTATCGCCTTTTTGTCCCCTCTTTCCCTTTCCCGTCGCCCCCCCCCCCCAGCACTCCCTTCCCACCCTCCTATCGCCCTCTAGCCCTCCCTTCCCTTGCTCCCTTTACCTCTAGCCCGTCCTTCTCCCCTCCTATCGCCCTCCAGCCCTCCCCCCCTCCCGTCGCCCTCTCGCACCCCCCTCCCCGAGACGCCTCCCCTCCCCCTCCCCCCTCCCCGCGGGCTGGCCACTTGAGCCGGGTGGCCGCGTCCGCCGCGCACATTAGAGGTTGCGCCAGATTGCACCCGGCTGCCAGCCTCCCGTTGTAACCCACCCCGAGGGAGCACGCGAATTTGTCCCCTATCCCTGGCTGTTATATAGCTTTATATAACGCTCGCCGGTCCCGCGCCACTCTGGGCCTTGCGGACGGCGGGCGTAAGGGCGGGATTGGAGCGGGTGTGAGCGGGGATGCGCCCTTGCAGCGGCTCGCGGCGTAGTGGTGTCGGCAGCTCTGTTCTCTGCCCAAGTTATGGCCTCGGTTGCCACTCGGGGGGAATTTTGCGGATGTTTTATTTTTTTTCCTACATAATTCACGCGGTTTCGCTCTCCTCTCTAATTCTGGGGATATTTTACATGCAGCTTAACAAAAATGGAGTGGGAATGTCTCCTCTATATTACACGCCTGTATTTGACGTTAAAGAATTCTAATTGGGAACTTTTCCAATATCCTTTCCCACACCCCTCTTTTACTCGATTTTTTTTTCTTCTCTCTCTCCCTCTTTTTTACCATTTCCCGGCGGAGGCGGGAGACAGGAAGGACGGGACCAGCAAGTGCAGCAGTCACGGAAGGCGATAAATTCCTGACGTGTTTTTCCTGCCATTGTAGATACACTTTTCTGCCTCGCCTCTGCTCTCCTCCGCAACAACACGAGGCCAATTAATACACGCTGTGGCTTGCTGCTGATTGGCTTATTTCTGAATGTCAATAGTTTTTCCCCTCCGCCCTTTCAGTGGGGCGAGTTAAAAACAACTTTCGGGATCAGTGCCCTGCTTCGGGAAATTAGGGCTTCTGGTGGCAGGAAGGGCAGATTCAAACCTTCAAACACACACACACGCACACACACCTACATACATACACACACACACACACACACACATACATTTAACCACTCATATGTGCACACTAATATATGCTAATCTGATAAAAAAGGCAGCTGTCGTCCATGAAAAATTCGGATCATCAATATTTTCCAACCACTCCAGTAAGTAAGGATCCTTTGGGTACTTATTTCGTATTCATTGTAATCCTCTATCGTTCCTGGTAGGGCGTTTGAGTATAACGGAATTCCATATGTGATAGAGCATAAATACGAAGTAAGTGAAAACCGGTACTGAAGCTCCGTAGACTTTCACACCATGCACCTTATTTACCTTTTACGTGGTATTTCCTTCTCAGTTTCACCACCCATTTACCTGCAAGAATAGAGAAAAGAACGTTAATTAAATCAAATAAAACATCAATAATGGATGATAAAGATACAAACAATCTTAAACTACGTTCTCCTATCTCGAATTTCCTCAGGAACGAACCTACACATCTTTGACGGCTGGGTCAGGTGTCGCTCCTGCGGCGGAAGTACCCAGACCTCATCAACCCAGCCATCTTTTCCGAGCGAGGAACAAGGCCGTGTCTTCCACAATATCTCCCCCCTCCCCCCCTGTCCCCTCCCCCCCTCCGCCGGCCCTCAGCATCTCCTAGCTACAGGCGAGGGTCCCGTGAGTCCCCCCCCTTCTCCCTCCCTCCACTAGTCCCCGCCCCCTTCCGTGCGGTGCCAGTGGACCGTGATGCGTGAGAGAGGCTCCATCAGCCCGCGGCGGCAGGTAGCGTAAGCGGGCGGCGGCGGGAGCTGGCTGCCTGCTCGCGTCGCCACCTGTTGCTTAGGCGGGAGTGTCGGCCCAACGCTCTGCCCCGCGATGGCTCTCCTCTCCCCTCCCCTCCCCTTCCTCCCCTCTCCCCATGCTCCTCTTGTCCCACTCCCTCTCCTTCTCCTCATCCTCCTCCTCCTCTCCCGCTCCCGCTCTCCACATCGTTCCCACTTCCCCTTCCCTCCCTTGCTCCTCCTCCTCCTCCTCCTCCTCCGTCTCCCCGCCCCTTCCCCCTCCCCCCGCACGAGCCGCCCGCCCCCACTCTCACTCTATCATTCTTTACCTCTCCCGCCCGCTCGACGCTTTCGTTCACGCCACTCGCACGCGGCCTTTTCTTAATGCAGCGTCCTAATCCCGCCGCCCCTTTCCTCCGCCCCGTTCAGCATGTGTGGCCTTTGCGAAGCGCTGAATGCCGTCTTGCACAACCGCGAGAAAACAAGCATTCATGATCTGACATTTGTACACAGTGCCAGTGCTATTAGACGGCCACTTACAGACGATCGAGATCATCCCCAATGTTTCGTTCAGCGAGCGAAACTCTCGCTCCCTAACTTTCTGCTTAATATAGTGCCGTTTTCCTTGACCTACGTACGATACAGTGCCACCTCGTGCCCTGCGTACTGACTCTCTCGCGTGCCATACACACACTCGCTCTCAAGGGGAGTGACACTAACACGTCACTAACAGCCGGGAAATATGCGTGCGGTTGGTTTATTGCTCTCCATTTGGTTTTTTGTGTCGACGGCATTTCGCTCTTTTTCGGCGGCCGTTGCAACGCGGGATCCCCCAGAAATCAGCGCATGCATTATTCTTCCCTCCTTCACATTCCTCGAGATTTACTTCCCAAGACCGTTGTCAGAACCTGTTATCGTTGCCATAAATACGAGCATTAACACGATTCTTTCCCTACTGCCTCGCTGGTCGGTATCGCGCATGTGGGTGGCTTTCTACAGTCGCTAGCTTTACGTAACATATTGTATCAAATGATCACCATAGCCACCAGCATAAATCCCGAATTTAGCAGCCCTGGCATATACTGATCTCCGCCATTCTAGCCCCCAAGCTCCATAAACCAGCGCCGCAGCGACAAACAAAATGACACAGCCGCACAGCCCCCGCGCAGCCAGGCCACAACCGGGCCGCCGCCAAGCCACAACCAGGCTCTGTCACAACAGCCCAGCACAAGCAGCACAGCGCCAGACCTGCACCAGTGCCGGATCTCCCCAAGGAGCCATGATCCATGCTGCTGCGGCTGTCTGTGGCACCAGTGCTGATCCCTCCCTCCCTCCCTCCCTCCCTCCCTCTCTCACTTCCCTCTCCCCTCCTCCCAATATCCCCGCCCTCCTCCCCTAACGCTCATGTTAGTCCTCACTCTTTCCACTCTTTCTCAGACCTGCCTTCTCTTCGTCCCTCTCCATTTCCTCCTTCGTCTGCTCTTCTCCCCTCTTCCCTGTTCCGTTTCTAGCTACCTGCTAATTCTCTCCCCTGCCCTGCACCCCTTCTTCTCCTTCAACTTTCTTGTACTTCTTCTTCCAATAACTCGTCAATCTGCGTTCGCCCCATCCTTCGCTGCCCCGGGCCCGCCTCCCCCCTCCACCTCCGGCGTCCCTCCTCCCCGTTCACCCCTTCCCCTCCCCTCCCCGCCCCTCCGCGCCCGCCACGACCGCCGCCTCCGCCCGTGCCCCCGCTACCAACACATCTCACTCACCCGCACAATTTGCCGCTGACAGGAACAGTTAGTTGCCCAAGTGGCGGCTTGGGGAATTTACCTCCTTTTACCTGGCTCGTCGGGCGGCCGCGAGGGCTTGGAGGCGACCTGCGGCCCGACGCCATCGCCCGCCCTCTGAGGCGCCGACTGTGGTCGTGTCCTTCGCCGCCCTCGCACCTGAGGACGACCCCTTGGGCGGCCGAGGCTCGGGAAGGCGGAGGGAGCGACCGAAAGGAAATGGTGAGGGACGAAAGACGGCGGACTGTGTGCGGGCCCCCTCCGCGCACACACGTACATACGCGCACACGCTTTTATATGTTCTCGCACACACATGAGCAAGTGCACTCGTCCTTGCACATACATAAGAAAGAGAACCGTATATGCAAATGTGCGGCAAGCACATGTATGCACGTGGACGTTCCATCGATGCACAAGCACACACACACACACACACACACAAACACACACACACACACACACACACACACACACACACACACACACACACACGCACTCGCACACGCACACGCACACGCACACGCACACGCACACGCACACGCACACTCGCACACGCACACGCACACACGTACACGCATCCACAAACCGCTTGGTGTTTTATGACCGAATAGCAAGCTTAAGTAATTAGCACAAGATACCTGTTTTTTCCCTCTGCAGACACTGGAGGTGCTGCAGATGGCGAAGCTGATAACAAGGCCGGGCGCAGTCAAGATGATAGTGATGATGATAATGACGATGCCGGAGCTCCTTCTCCTCTTCGCCTTCCTCTCTCTCCCTCTCTCTCTCTCTCTCTCTCTCTTCCCGTTTCTCGGTGCTGGAGGCTCCCCCGCCCCTGCCCTCCCTGCCTGCCTCCCTCCCTCACTCCTCCTCCTCCTTCCAATGCCGCACTCACACCACCACTCACGCCCGCTTCCCACATTGCTTCGTCCCCTGAGTTATGGCTCTCTCCGGCCTCCGTCTGCGCCTCCGCCTGTGCTTTGCAGGATCCCCAGCGCCAAGGGGCTTCGTCGCCCACTCGTTCCGCGGCGCAGAACGGTACCTCACGCCCGTCACGTCCAAAGACCGCGAGATATTACCGGGCCATAAATCTAGCGGGAAATATCGCTCAGGTGGCGAGCGCGGCTGGGATCGCTCACCTCCTGTGACATGGTTCAAGCGGCAGCGTCCGGGCCGGGGGCGGGGGAGAGGGGAGATAAGGAGCGGGGCGGGACGGGACGGGACGGGGGGTAGGGGGCGGAGGCAGGAGATAGGGCTAGAACACGAACCATGCCACCCAAGGGCTCCCTCTCGCCTCTCCCCTCCTCCTCCTCCTCCTCCTTCTCCTCCTCCCCGTCCTCAAGGCGGCACTGGCCCGCCTTCTCCTCCCCCGCACGGCCATGATAGTGGCACTCTCAAGACCATGCTCAACTGCGCCGCCCATACTCAAGTCCCACGCCCATGGGACGCGCCGCGGACACTTTCTGCTTTTATCACTCGCTATCTTCCTCCGCCTTTCGCTCGTCCTTCCTTCTCGCCTTTCCTCTTCCAATTTCCTTCCTCTTCCTTCTCTCTTCTTTCCTTTTCCACTTTCTTTCCTCTTCCTTTTCTCATCTCTTCTCCCCTTCTACTCCTTCTCTTCCTACTCTCTACACTTGTGTTCTCCTCCAATGGAAGAAGAATAACACAAGGAAGCTCTCGGGGTAACTGTGAGAACGGGGGTGGGGGGGGGGGAAGAATAGTACGGCCCTTTTGGTTAATGGACTCAGGTGTGTGTGTGTGTGTGTGTGTGTGTGTGTGTGTGTGTGTGTGTGTGTGTGTGTGTGTGTGTGTGTGTGTGTGTGTGTGTGTGTGTGTGTGTGTGTGTGTGTGTGTGTGTGTGTTCTTACAGATCTTTGGTTTATCTTTCTCCAAGTATGTATATCAGCATGAGGGCGTACGTGCGTGCGTGCGTGCGAGAGCGCGACCGAAGCAGATGCGAGAAGCGCCGAACTTTCTCTGACACTGCGTCCGTGCGACACCTCGACGCCATTTGTGTGTTTTTCTCTTATATTATGGTTCTTCTGACACCTGGCTCGTCTATCAGCTCTCTCTGACACCGCACGTTACTTTCTGACACACTCGCCGTCTCCGTCTCCGTGTCACACGCTGGGGTCCGGCACGCAACTTCGCCTCAAGAACCGCGATTAATTCTAGCCTCGAAGGACCCGAAGAGACGAAGAGAGAGAGAGAGAGAGAGAGAGAGAGAGAGAGAGAGAGAGAGAGAGAGAGAGAGAGAGAGAGAGAGAGAGAGAGAGAGAGAGAGAGAGAGAGAGAGAGAGATCAGCGAAGTGGTTGGTCATCTTGCAAGTATATTGCATTTCTGAACGACTCTCTACAAGATGAGTTGATCTCACTGTCAGGACACCGCCATTGATGATTATGATGATGATGACCCTCCCCCTCCCCCTCCCCCTCTCCCTCCCCCTCACCCTCTCCCTTTCCCTCCCACTCCCGCTCTCCCCCTCCCTCCCACTCTCCCTCCCTCTCTCTCTCCCCCTCCCCACTCCCCCTCCCTCTCCCTCCCACTCCCCCTCTCCCTCTCCCTCTCCCTCGCCCTCTCTCTCTCTCTCTCTCTGCCACTCTCGCTCTACCCTGTGATCTCACGCTCGTCGCCATTGACTTGTTTGTCGAAGTGATGGAGTCGACACTTCCCGGGCGGGCGTCGTGGGCTCTGCGGACTTATGACGGAGCGCCTTAACGATTTCTGCCTGTCAGTCTGTCTGTTTGTCTGTCTGTGCGCGCGTGCGTGTGTGTGTGTGTGTGTGTGTGTGTGTGTGTGTGTGTGTGTGTGTGTGTGTGTGTGTGTGTGTGTGTGTGTGTGTGTGTGTGTGTGTGTGTGTGTGTGTGTGTGTGTTTCTGACTTCTATCTTAGAGACCGACTGGCAGACAGACTGGCTGTCCGGATGACTGTCTCGCTCTCCGAGTCTCTCTATAGTCTCAACGTCTGATCGATTGATTGTATAAGTATAAGACTAATTCAAAGTTTGCCTGTTACTCTCCCTCTTTATCTCCCTCTCCCTCTCTTTCTATTTTCTCTATAATTCTCTCTCTCTCTCTCTCTCTCTCTCTCTCTCTCTCTCTCTCTCTCTCTCTCTCTCTCTCTCTCTCTCTCTCTCTCTCTCTCCCTCTGTATCCCTCTCCCTCTCCCTCTGTATCCCTCTCCCTCTCCCTCTCCCTCTCCCTCTGTGTCCCTCTCCCTCTCCCTCCGTGTCCCTCTCCCTCTCCCTCCGTGTCCCTCTCCCTCTGTGTCCCTTTCATCCAATAACCTTCCCTCGCGCTCTCCGCCACTTCCTGTCGTCCCTCCCTTACTAACTCAATCTCTCCCCTCACCGCCGCTCTTTCCTCCGCTGTTCCTCCTCACGCCAATTCGCAGACTTTCCCTCTTCCTTCCTTCACCTGCTCTGACCTCGCCTCACTTCCCCCTCCACTTCCCCTTCCTCCTCTCCTTTTTCTCTCTATCTTTCTCTCTTACCCTATCTCTATGCTGTTGTTTTTTTACATTCTGTTTTTTCGTTCTCTCTTTTTATTTCCTTCTTTCTTTCTTGATGATGATGATGATAATCTCTCTCTCTCTCTCTCTCTCTCTCTCTCTCTCTCTCTCTCTCTCTCTCTCTCTCTCTCTCTCTCTCTCTCTCTCTCTCCACTCTCTCTCTCCACCCTCTCTCTCTCTCTCTCTCCACTCTCTCTCTCTTTCTCTCCCCCCCTCTCTCTCACACACACACTCTCTCTTTCGTTAATACCCCCCCTCTTCTCCTTCAGCAAGCCATGCAAGACAGAAGTCGGCGAAACAGACAGACACGCGTCCCGGCACTTGAGGGCTCGAGGCGGAGTGGCACAGTGCCCCCTGCTGCATCTCCCTTATTGCCTGTTGTGCAACCGCCTCTCCCCTTTACCTCACGAGGGAACCCGGGAGAGGGAGCAGCAGAGGAGGGGAGGGGGAATAGAGAAGGGGGAGGGAGGGGGAAGGAAGGGGAAAAGAGAGAGGAGAGAGAGAGATGATGGAAGGGGGGGGGGGAAAGGAGAGAGGTGAGAGAGTGAGATGGGCGGGAGAATGAGGTAAACAGATAAAGAGAGAGAGAGAGAGAGAGAGAGAGAGAGAGAGAGAGAGAGAGAGAGAGAGAGAGAGAGAGAGAGAGAGAGAGAGAGAGGAGGTCGCGCCTGCCACAACACGGTCAAAACTCACATAAACCGAGCAGTTACAGCCTTGCGCCCTTGCATTATTCGCAGCCTTTGTTTATTTATGTGTGTCTCTTAAAACATGGGATAATGGCTTACCTGTACCTGTAAAAACGGTGGACTAAAATAATTCCCGGGCGTAAAACTGCCGAAATTATATAAACGGCTTGACTAATTCAATCCGAGCGCTTCGACGGCGTTTTACTGAAACCGCAGTGTGGACTCGCACCCTCCCTTCGTCAGGCACGACCACGACGCTCGCAGACCCCTCCTCTGACGACCACACGACCTGCACGACCGCAACTTCCGCGGGGACGGGGGTGGGGTAGGGGGTGCGGGGGTTGTTCTCAAACTTCCCTTTTCATGTTGCATTATCGACCTTTCCTTCTTATTCCTCCTCCTCTTCCCCCTTCTCTTCTTTGCCAAATTTCGTTCTTTCTTCACCCTCTCCCCTCTACAATCTTCCATTATTCTCCCCACTTTCCCTTCTATATTCCCATGTCTCTTCCTTCCCCTCCCCTTCATGCCTTCCTCACCCCTTCACCTCTCCCCCTCCCCTTCACCCCTGTTTTCTCCACCTCTTCATTCCTCCATCCCCCTCCCCTTCATCCCTTTCTCCCCCTCCCCTTCGTCCCTCATCCCCCCTCCCATCCCATCCCCCCCGAGAGTGAGTACAGCATGGCGGCTCCGGTGGCTCGCTATGTCAACACGGGGCCCCTGTGTTCTTTGTTCCATCAGCCGTAATTTGTGCGCGGCCGTCTATCGTCAGGGGGCCAGCGGATCCCGGCGGCGGCGGTGGCGGCGGCGGGCGTGCATGGCGGGAGCTATATAGGGAATGAGAGGGAGGGAGGGAGGGAGGGAGGGAGGGAGGGAGGGAGGGAGGGAGGGAGGGAGGGAGAGGCAGGGAGGGAGGGAGGGAGGGAGGGAGGGAGGGAGGGAGGGAGGGTAGGTGGGAGGGTGGGAACGAGACAGGAAGAAAGAGAGGTGAGAGGAGAGAATTGGAGCGAGAAGGAAAAGAAGGAGGGAGTGTGAAGGAAGTGAGACGTAGGGAGGGAGGGAGGGAGGGAGGGAGGGAAACGCATCAGCAACAGCAGCAGGTAGTAGGTCTGAGAGCGTCCAGGAAGGGGAGGCGGAAACACCAAGAGAACGAGGGCCTTGTGATGGGAGGGGGGTATGGGGAATGGGGGAAAGGAGGGAGAGGGAAGAAGAATGGGGAGGCGAAGGAGGGGGAGGAGGAAGGAAGAAACGGCGAAGACAATCACGAGAAAAATATCCTCCAGACCAGGACGGTAATAAGGAAAGGAGTGAGGCCGGAACCAAGTGTCTGTCGGCGCATAAGGAACGAGGCGAGGCGAGGAGAGAGGAGAGGAGGAGGAGAGGAGGACAAGAGGATCAAAGCGAGAGGGGGCGGGAGTGAGAGACAGAGAGAGACAGGGAGAGAGGAGAGAGGAGAGAGAGAGAGAGAGAGAGAGAGAGAGAGAGAGAGAGAGAGAGAGAGAGAGAGAGAGAGAGAGAGAGAGAGAGAGAGAGAGAGAGAGAGAGAGAGAGAGAGAGAGAGAGAGCGAGAGGGGTAAAGTCAAGAAGCAGGCAAGCAGGCAGGCAGGCAGGCAGGCAGCAGGTGCGAGCAGGCAAGGCAGGCTCCCCCCGGACAGCTTATGATGGGCATGCAGCTGTATCCGCGGCATATTTGTGGCCTGCGTCACGCTGTGCGAAAAGCATGTCCAACATCTCATACATTCCGGCGGGTAATATCAGCGTACAAACAGTAATTATGTGCTCCTGGTGTCGGTGTCGACTGCATGTATATGATCATACCTTCCGCCCACACATAGGCCGCCACTCCAACACATACGACCACGGAAAAAATATAAGGTACACAAAATCTCTAAAGATCTGACTGCAAGATTCGAGATTAGTGTTTAGTGGAGCCGCATCGGGTGAAAAAAGGGTCAGCGCCAGAGGTCAGATCAGGAAAGCGTTCAAATATTATCCATCGCGAAAATTTCACGAGGAAAACAGGCCAGGTCACGACACGAGAGGGTGGGTGTGAACTAAAGTATCCGACAGACATTGTAAGCCGAAGGGACATTGTAACCAGATTAAACAGGAGGGAAGCGAACGATAGAATAAGAATCAAATGAAACGAAGAAAAAAAAATGCACGAGTCCAGACTTCCAAAAATACCGCGGAGATACATGCACGGAATTTAGTGTGGTGCAGCGACTTTGGAAAAAGAGACAGAAAGAGGAAAGAGAAAAAGAAGAAGTAGAGAAAAAAACAACAACAAAAAAACACAAACACACAAAAAAGAGGAAGAGAAAGAAGCAGCAAAGAAGCGGAGGATGATGGAGGATCCCGGAGTGGGATGAGGGCAGCATCCTTAATGGCAGGCGAGTCAGGGGGACGTCTTGGCCACTTCCTTCCCCGCCCCCGAAGGAGCACCATCGCAGTTCCCTGGGTTGCCTCGCGGGCGCGTGTCTCCTACGTGACTGTGTACACGCACCCACGGGAGGGGGGAGGGGGAGAGGGAGAGGGAGAAGAAGTGTGAGAGAGAGAAGAGATGGGAATGGAGATGGAGAGATGGAGAGATGGAGAGAGAGAGAAGAGAGAAGAGAAAAGAAAGAAGAAAGATGAAAGAAGAGGGAAGAGAGAAAGAGACAGAGAGACAGCCAAAGATAGAAAGTAAAAGAGAGACAGAGAATGAGAGAGAATAGCCGCAAAACGAGAGGACACAAACAAAACACAAAACGGAGACGCTAAAAGAAAGTACAAAAATACAGCGAGCGAGCGAAGAACCTCGCTGGACAAAAACTCCAGCAAGATCTCGAGCAATGATGTGACAACCTCGAGGCTCCCGAGAAAGCCGACACATCATCACCGCGAGCGACAGCAGTGACTCGGTGGGGATGAGGGGGGGAGGGGAGGGGAGGGGAGAGAGGTTAGAGGGTGGAAAGGGAGGAGGGAAGGAGAGGGGAGAGAGGTTGGAGGATGGAAAGGAGAGTGGGACGGAAGGGAGGGGATCGGAAGACGGGAAAGGAAAGAGTGGAGACGAGGGGAGAGGAAGAGGAGGAAAAAGGAGAGGAGGGGAAGGGAGAGGAGAGAGAAACGGGATAGAAGGGGTGAGAGAGAGGGGAAAGGGCAGAGGGAGGAAAAGGGGGGAAATAGGAGTTTAAGAGCCGGGTCAGGTTTAAGCTCTAATTAACGTGAGTGTGGTAGGGATAGCGAGCGAGTGTGGGCAGCGAGATACCGAGTGAACGTGAGCGAGTGAGTGAGTGAGTGAGTGAGTGAGTGAGTGAGTGAGTGAGTGAGTGAGCGAGCGAGCGAGTGAGTGAGTGAGTGAGTGAGTGAGCGAGCGAGTGAGTGAGTGAGTGAGTGAGTGAGTGAGTGAGTGAGTGAGTGAGCGAGTGAGGGTGGGTGGATGGCACCTCATGAGCGAAGGGTGTGGCAGAGTGACACGACAGGAGAGGCAGGCGGGTCACCTGGGAAGGGATGGATGGAGCTCAGCGATGATAAGAGGATGGGGAAGGTGAAGGGATAACGGAGGGGGTAGAGGAGGAGGAGGAGGAGGAGGAGGAGGAGGAGGAGGAGGAGGAGGAGGAAGAGGAAGAGGAGGAGGAGGTAGAGGTAGAGGAGGTACAGGAGGTGGAAGAGGAGAAGGAGGAGGAGGTGGAGGAGAAAGATGTGAAGGAGGAAGTGGAGAAGGAGGCGGAGGAAGCGTAACTGGATGGGGAAGAGGAGGAGGAAGAGGATGAGCAGCAGGCGGAGGAAGAGGAGGAGGAGGAGGAGGGGGAGAAGGGTCTGGGAGATGCAGCCTGAGGGTGAGAGATTTTATGTACGTGAGGAATGGAGCAGCGCGGAAGGAGGGGAGGGGAGAGGGAGGGAGGGAGGGAGAAAGAGAGAGAGGGAGAGGGGGAGAGGGAATGGGAGAGGGGAGAGGGAGAGAGAGAGAGAGATGGAGGGAGTGGGAAAGATGGAGGGAAGGATGGAGAAGTGGGAAAAAACAGGGAGGGATTGAGGGAAGGAGAGGAAGGGAGAGAGGAAGGGAGGGAGGAAGTGGCGAAGTTCCTTGGGGGAATGTGTGATGGGCGGAGATGAGGCGTGGGCGGGGCAGAGGAGGATCTGAGGACCGCCGGGATAAGCATGGGCGGTGCAGGAAAGCAGGCGAATGTGGGCGTGCGAAAGGAGCGGGATCGGGTCGTGGGCGGCCGAGGGCGTCAGAGAGAACACGGGGGGAAGGGCGCAAGGGGAAGAGGAGTAGAAGGGAGGGAGGGGGGGAGACGCTGGAAGGGCGTGGCCATAACTCGTCAACACGCCCCGATATCCCGGGTCTCAGCGCTGCCAAAGATAACGGCCCCGCCCTCCTGTTTGCTCGCCAGGTTGCCCGCCCGCCCCGCCCCTGCCCCTGCCCCTCCTCCCCTCTCCCTCTCCCCCTCCCCTAGTGCCAGCCCTTGTGGACGTATGTGTGCGTTTGTGTGCGTACATGTGTGTATGTGTGTGTGTGTGTATGTGTGTGTGTGTGTGTGTGTGTGTGTGTGTGTGTGTGTGTGTGTGTGTGTGTGTGTGTGTGTGTGTGTGTGTGTGTGTGTGTGTGTGTGTGTGTGTGTGTGCGTGTGTACGTGTGTTCGCACGCACGAGTGTGTGCGTGTGTCCGCAAGCACGAGTGTGTGCATGTGTCTGTGTGCTCCCGAGTTTGTTTGTTAGCATGTTTGTTTGATTGTGTTGGGTGGTGCGCCCGAGTGCCTTCTCACGGTGCCCGAACTCAAGCCACGTTCTTGTGTGTGTAGCACCATAAACCACCTCCTCTCCTCCCTTCCAACCCCCTTCCTCCCCTCAAATCCCTTCCACATCTTCCCCTCCATCACCCTCCCCCTCCTCTCCATCACCCTTCCTCCCATCTCCCTTCCCCCTTCCCCCTCCTCGCACTTGCTCTCTGTGCTGCTCTGTGTCCAACTTCCTGTATATTCCCCTGCCCGCCTGCCCTGTAGCTGTGTTTGTTTGTTTAACTTCTCCCCTCCCCCCCCTCACGCTCTTCAATCTGCCCCCCCCACCCTCTCTCCCTGTTCCCCTCCCTCCCACACTCACGCTCTTCAACCTGTCCCCCCCACCCTCTCTCTCTCTCTCTCTCTCCCTCTTCCCATCCCCCCACCCTCATGCTCTTCAACCTGCCCCCTCCCTCCCTCCCTCCCTCCTTCCGTCTCGCCCTGCTCCCCTCCCCCACCCCTTCGCTCTCCCCTGCGGCTGACAGCGTTTGTGAGGCGGGTCATCCCTTACACCGTCTGCGTCGCCTGCGAGACGGGCGGTGGGGACTCTCCCTGCTCGGCGGGTCTTTGCTAGGAGCGCTTGCTTGGTCTGTCTGTCTGTCTGTCTTCTTTCGGTCTCTGTCTCTGTCTTGATCTGTCTCTCACTCACTCTCTCTCTCTCTCTCTCTGTCTCTGTCTTGATCTGTCTCTCACTCTCTCTCTCTCTCTCTCTCTGTCTCTCTCTCTCTCTCTCTCTCTCTCTCTCTCTCTCTCTCTCTCTCTCTCTCTCTCTCTCTCTCTCTCTCTCTCTCTCTCTCTCTCTCTCTCTCTCTCTCTCTCTCTCTCTTTCTCTCTCTCTCTGTGTTCCTCTCGCTTTCTTTCCCTTTCCCTTTCCCTTTCCTTCTACCACTAAGACTCCCACTGCCTCTGTCTTTCCCTTTCACAATCCTTCTTCCTCTCCCATTCGCTTTCCTTCCGTCTTTCCCTCTCCCACTCCCTCTCTCTTTCCCTCTCCCACTCCCTCTCAATTTCCCTCTCCCACTCCCTCTCTCTTTCCCTCTCCCACTCCCTCTCAATTTCCCTCTCCCATTCCCTCTCTCTTTCCCTCTCCCACTCCCACTTGCTCTCCCCCTCTCTTCCCTTGCCTATTTCATGCTAATCAGTCGCCCTGAGTGTCAGCGACGCGAGCCGTATACAGAGTGAGTGTCAGCGATACGTCTCAACTCGTTACCGCCTGGCGCACGGAGGCGAGTGCTGGCGGCAGAGCTCCTTTCCACGCCGCTGCCCATTTCTCTCTCCTATTATTCTCTCCTTCTTACCGTCTTTTTCTTTTCTCTATTCTCTTCTCTCTCTTGTTTGTGGCATTGGCTCGCCGCACTGAGGGGTAATGAGGGGAGTATTTGTGCGCGGTTCTGGCCGGGTGGTTATGGGAAGGGAAGCCGAGGGGGATGTTTACAGACACTGACGCATTCATACGTAAATGCACGTGAACGCACGCATACATACATACAACAAACGAAGCAAACAAAACAAGCAAAACACACGCAAACACACATACACACACACACGCACACGCACACACACACACACTGATCCCCCGCACAAACAAAGCCACACCGAAGGGCTTACGCGGTGCAAATGTGGAGGAGATTTCAAGGAAAACAACAGGTTGAGGCGAAGTAAAAATGGCGGCCATCCAGGCGCCCCGCACTCGGTCGAGCTGAAAAGGATAGGCGGGGAGAGGGGGAGGGGGCGGATTAGGGGGGAGGGAGGGAGGGTGGGAGGGTGGGAGGGAGGGAGGGGAAGGGAACGGAGTTGGGGGGGAGGGATAAGGGGAGGGAGGGAGGTAGAGGGGGTGGGAAGGAAAAGAGACGGATTTTGGGGAAGGGTGGGATGGAGGGAAGATGAGGGAACGGATTGGGGGGGGGGGGTACTTGGTGGAAGGTGGGGGTCGGGGGAGGGAGAAAGGGAACTTGGAACGGGGGATAAGGGGAGGGAGGAGGGGAACTTGGTGGAAAAGGAGGGAGGGGGAGGGAGGGAGGAAACTTAGGTGAGGGAAGAGTCACGGTGGGAGAAAGGTTTAAGTCGAGAGAGGGAAGGTAGGGTGAGAGAAGTATTCAGGGTGAAAGAAGGAAGCTAGTGGGAGGAACGGGAAATAGGGAGAGGAAATCCCGGTTAGCCAAAGGCAAAGACT
>NW_028234427.1:29491689-29494189 GCF_977035675.1 Penaeus japonicus | reverse complement strand
AGGAGGAGAAGGAGGAGAAGAAGAAGAAGGAGGAGGAGGAGAAGAAGAAGGAGGAGGAGAAATAGAAGGAGGAGGAGGAGGAGGATAGATAAGAGGGAGGGGGAAGAAATCGGTTATTTAAGAGGTGGAGGAGAGAATGTAAAGGCATGGAAGAGAGGAAAAGGAGAGGTGAGAAGTAAAGGGGGGAGAAGGATGTTAGGGGAAACCAGAGCCGCGGGGTGAGGGCTGGCGGCGGGGGGGGGGGGGGACTGTGTGGAAGAGGGGAAAGAAACAAAGAGGTGGAGGAGGTAGAGAAAGAGAGGGAGAGGGAGAGAGAGAGAGAGAGAGAGAGAGAGAGAGAGAGAGAGAGAGAGAGAGAGAGAGAGAGAGAGAGAGAGAGAGAGAGAGAGAGAGAGAGAGAGAGAGAGAAGGCGGCGAAAGGAGAGGTGGATCCCTGAATACGTTGGAAGTACAAAGTCTTTGATGAATAGGGAGAATGCGAAGTGTAAAGGAGAGAAACAGAGAAACAGATGAAGAGAGGGAAGGAGGGAAGGAGGGAAGTAGAAAGGTAGGGAAGAAGAGGGGGAAGGAGGGACGGAGGGAAGGAGGGAGGAAGTAAGGGAGGGAAGGAGTGAGAGAGGGAGAGAGGAAGGAAGGAAGAGACGAGAGGAAGACAGATAGAGGAGCTGGAGGAGGAAGTGGGGAAAGAAGAAGACGAAAAAGAAGAAGAAGAGGAGGAGGATACAGAGAATGTCAGGAGAAAGAATAAGGAAACGAGAAGAAATATAGACAGATAGATAGACAGATAGATATAGAACTAAACAATGCTTGAGAGAATGTTGGAGAGGGAGAGAGGTGAAGGGGATAGAGAAGGAGGGGGAAGAAGGAGGGGGAGTAGGAGGGGGAGAAGAGGGGGGGGTGGAGGGAGCGTGAGACCCCGCTAATGAGCCAGTGCGATCGTGCCCGGACTGTGTGCGGGAAGTGGAGAGCCGCCGCAGTGTGGAGGCAAAGACCCAACCGCACAAGTGGAGGCAGGTGGAGGAGCCGCGGCGTGGAAGTGGGTTCCCTAAAGTGGAGTTGGTGCTACAGGGCAACCGCCGCTGCGCCACTTACACTCACGCTCCCCTTATCTAATTATCAGCGGGATTATTTTTAGACTGGCGAGCATGACCGCGATGGGTCGTTCTGAAGGCGACAGGGGGCGTCTGGGGAGGCGGCGACGAAGGGCGGGGCAACGGCGGAGGAGAGGGAGGGGGGAGGGAGGGGAGAAGAGAGGGGGAAGGGAGAAGGGAGGGGAGACGAGGGTGGAAGGGAGAGGGGAGAGGAAGGGAGAAGGGAGTGCGAAGAAGGGAAGGTGAAGTAGAAAGGAGGGAAGGAGGAAAGGACGCGACGAGAGGGAGGCGGAGATGTGGAGGCGGCGACGGAGGGGAGGCCGAAGGCGAAGGGGAAGGAAGGGGAATATCTAAAGAAAGGGAGGTGGGCGTTGCAGGAATTGGAGAGCAGAAGAGAAGAACTGAGACGAAGAGGGAGTAAGGGAGTAAGGGAGAATAGAGAAGGGAGAGAGGGTGGCTGGGGGGGAGGATCCTTCGAAGGAGCATGAGAAGGGCGGAAGGAAGATGCGGCGAAGAGGGCAGGGAGTGGTCCTGCCGACGTGTGATGATTTACACTCCCAGTAGTGCACGTTTTCATGCTGGAGAAGGGTAGGGGTGGGGGTCAAGGGGCAGGGGGCAGGGGGCAGAAGGAGGGGGAGAGGGGGTGGGGAGCGAGGACTCGGTAAGGTCTCTCTATTCAGTGGAGGAGGAGGGGTTGGCGGGGGACTTGCTTTAGGGTGGAGAAAAGGCAGTGTGAAGTTTTATTCTCAGACAGTGAGAGAGAGAGGGAGAGGGAGGGAGGGAGGGAGGGAGGGAGGGAGGAAGGGAGGAAGGAAGGAAGGAAGGAAGAGAGAGAGAGAGAGAGAGAGAGAGAGAGAGAGAGAGAGAGAGAGAGAGAGAGAGAGAGAGAGAGAGAGAGAGAGAGAGGAGAGAGAGGGAGAGGGGAGAAGGGAGGAGGGAGAGGGGAGAAAAGAGAGAGAGAGAGAGAGAGAGAGAGAGAGAGGAGAGAGGAGAGAGAGAGAGAGGAGAGAGAGAGAGAGAGAGAGAGAGAAGCAGTGAGAGAGAGAGAGGAGAGTGAGAGCTGCCGGAAGGGAGGCGAGAGAGAAGGAGGAGAGAGAGGATAAGAGAATGAAAGGAGAGAGAGAGGAGGAGGAGAGGAGAGAGGAGGAGAGAGAAGAGAGGAGAGAGGAGAGAAGAGAGGAGAGAGGAGAGGAGAGAGGAGGAAGAGAGGAGGAGGAGGAGGAGGAGAGAGAGAGAGGAGAGGGAGGAGGAGGAGAGAGAGAGACCGCAGTGCAGCCTTTAACCTGGATGAGGCCAAAGTGCCTCCAGAGTGCCGTCAGGGAAGGCGAGACGGGAAGGAGGAGGGGAGAATGGTAAGAGAAGGTGAAAGAGGAGGAGGAGGAGGAGGAGGAGGAGGAGGAGGAGGGGGG
>NW_028234427.1:29481267-29491589 GCF_977035675.1 Penaeus japonicus | reverse complement strand
TCCGGGAACTAAATGTACGTACGAGCGCGCGCGTTCGCAGGTGTCAAGGCCGCCTCGGGGCCGCATGAACTCCCGAGCGTAAATACAGCTTAACGTTAACACATGAATAATTCCCGCGGCACCTGGGCGGCCGACGGTGGTCGTGTGAATATGCTAATGAGGTGGGACGCAGCCGCCCCGCCGCCGGCCGTCTCCGTGCCGCAACTCCCGTCTTGCTGGCAATATCCGGAGGCGCCTGCCGCACGCGGCAACGGCCACCTTTGGCTGCCCCTTTGCAACGGTCGCTTCCTCCCCTCCCCCCCTTCTCTCTCTCCCTCTCTCTCTCTCTCTCTCTCTCTCTCTCTCTCTCTCTCTCTCTCTCTCTTTCTCTCTCTCTCAGCAACACACCTCGTCTCTTCTTCATCTCTCTCTCTGTCTCCTCACTCCAGCTCTCTCTCTCTCTCTCCTTCAGTCTCTCATCTCTCATCTCTCTTCCTCCATCTCAATCTCTCTCTGCTCCTCAGTCCTCTCTCTGAGTCTCCTCTCTTCTGTGGTCACTCTCTATCCTCTCTCTTCTCTCTCTCGTCACTCCTCTCTCCTCTCTCTCACTCTCTCTCGCAAAGTCTTCCGCAGTCCTGCAATCTCTCCACTAAACTTGCCAGCCACGCGCCGGGCTTCCCTTCCCTCCTTTCCCTCCCGTGCAGCTTCCCTCCTCCCCGCGTGCGCTCTCCCTCGCCGCGGGAGCAAGCCCGGGTGGGGCATCGGCCCCCGTAGCGCCCTGGTCCATGTTAATGGCCGTGACAAGCGAGCGGACAATTATACGCGTACGGGCGCCTCCTTTTTGCCTGTTGCCTTCCGCAGTTCTACTTTTCCCGGCTCTCCGCTCCCGGCCGCGTCCCCGCCTCTCTGCCTCAATACATGCAGCGGCTGCGATGTGCCGAGAGACTCTTGCGCGCCTGCAACGATTCTAGAACCGGGCTTTTAGGTGGCCGCCGTAGATTTCAGGGCCATATTGCAATGGCCTCCCTGTCTCCCGGCCCGCGCGCCACCCACCAATGCTCCCTCACCTCCTCCTCCTCTCCTCCTCCTCATCTCCTGTCCAAGAGAGACGGCGGAACTGGTGGACGGAGGGACGGCGGAACTGCGAGGCCGGGAGAAGGCGATTGAACAGACGAACGTGGGAACAGAAATATAGCTTAGGATATCTGGTTAGAATGAGAGAGAGAGAGAGAGAGAGAGAGAGAGAGAGAGAGAGAGAGAGAGAGAGAGAGAGAGAGAGAGAGAGAGAGAGAGAGAGAGAGAGAGAGAGAGAGAGAGAGAGAGAGAGAGACAGAAATCCAGAGAGAGACAGATAGACCTGGAGAGAGAAAAACGAAAAATAGAGAAAAAAGTAGGAGAAACAGAGAGAGAGAGAGAGAGAGTAAAAAGCACGGAAGAAAAAAAAAAGCGAAAGAGAAAGAAAGAAGAGTTATTAATGTGACCGAGCGCTCCCGAGCGGCGGCGAGGACGGAGTTTAAAAGAAATATTTATAAGTGTGTGTGATGGTTCCCCCGGGAGCGTGTTTACCTCCGGGCCCTGACTGTGCATGCATAACACCGCGGACATTCTAGCAGTTGACGGGAGGGAGGGAGAGGAGGGAGTAGAGGAGGAGGAAGGGGGAGCAGAGGAGAGGGGGGTGGAGGGTGAAGAAAGGGGAAGGAGGAGAAAGCGGAGGAGGGGGAACGGGGGGAGGGGGAACGGGGGGAGGGGGAAGGAAGAGGGGAAAGGAGGAGGAAGGGGAAGTGGAGGAGAGAGGAAGGTGAGAAGGAAGGAGGAGGGGAGGAGGGGAGAAGGAAAGAATGTGGAGTGGAGGGAGGAAAGAAGGGGGAGGGATGGAGGAGGAAGGAAGGGGGAGGGGAGGAGGAAGGGGAAAAGGAGGAGGAATGAAGGTGAGTAGGAAGGCGGGGAGATGGAAGGAAGGTGGAATAAGGAAGGAAGGTGGGGAGGACTTTCTTGGTTTTTTGCTGGTTAAGAGGGAATGAGGAGGAAGAACGGCGGGGCGAAAAGGGGGGAAGGGGTTAAAGCGGGGAAATGGGGAGAGATCGTGGCGACACCGAGACCGGTGGCTTTGATTGATGGTCGCCTCTTGAGAGAACTCTCTCTCTCCTCTCTTCTCTTCTCTTCTCTTCTCTTCTCTTCTCTTTTCTCTTCTCTTCTCTTCTGCTCTTCCTTCCCTCCTTGTTCTTCTCAATTCTTCTCCTTTTTCTTTCTTCTTCTCTTCTCTTTCTCTCTTCCTTTCATCTCCTCTTCCTTTCTCCCTCTTCTCTTCTTCTCTTCTCTTCTCTCTCTTCTTGTGTGTGTGTGTGTTGTGTGTGTGTGTGTGTGTGTGTGTGTGTGTGTGTGTGTGTGTGTGTGTGTGTGTGTGTGTGTGTGTGTGTGTGTGTGTGTGTGTGCATGTGCGTGTGCGTGTGCGTGTGCGTGTGGGTGTGCGTGTGCGTGTCTGTGTGGGTGTGCGTGCGTGTACGCCCGGGTGAGAACGCGCATGGACGAGTGGTTCCGTGCACGCGGGTGTGTGCACGCGTGAAAGCAAGTCCACATCTCCGATCTCTCCTAATTGCCAGGACGGCCGCCGTGTGCGCGCCTGTGCGTCCGCCCGTGTGCGCGCCGGAGCAGCCAGCATTTACATGTGTAATAAATCTTGGGAGTGAAGCGAGCGGCAGGAACGTGTGGCTAGATATGAGGTAGCTAAAGGGAGGAGGAGGGGGGAGGGGAGGGACACGGGGAGGTGCAAACCTTAATGTGTTGCTCCGGGTAAGAGTGACACGCGCAAACACGGGCCATTTTACACACGCAAAAAAGAAGGAAAAAAAACTCGAAAACATGTCATACTCTTCGTATTACGACAATTCCAAAAAGAGAGAGAGAGAATAAAAACGTATAAAAACACCACATAATACCTCTCAACGCCCGAGACATAACTTATTCACATCAAACCTACGTGACCACCAATTCCCCGCCCCCTTCCCCCCGACCCCCTTCCCCTTCCCCGTCCCCTCTTTCTCTTCCTCCTCCTCCTCCCCTCCCTCCCCGTCGGCGCCTGTTCCAGGAGAGCTCCGTCAGAAGATAGATCCCTTTGGCAAAAATGCTAAAAAAGAAGAAAATTGGTCGACCGCTGGGCAACTGCTCTTCTACTTTGACTTTCTCCCTCAGTGATTGAAAGGCTTGCGTGTGTGGGTGGCCCTGCAGCGCACACACACGCACACACACACACACACTCGTCCTGCCACGGTGCCGCTGCAGAGAACGTCAGGCTGGAGCGTGCATGACCCTCAGCATGACCAGCAATCCACACACTCCTTCTCTCTCTCCCTTCTCTCTCTCTCTCTCTCTCTCTTCTCAGTCTCTCACTCCCTTTCTCCCACGCTCTCTCTCATCACTCTCTCCTTCTCCTTCTCTCTTCCTTCTCTCTCTTCTCCTCCTCTTCATCCCCACCCCTTCTTTCTACCCCACTATCCTCCCTTCTCCTCCCCCTCTCTCTCCTACTTACTTCTCTCTTTCGTTTCTCCTTCTTCTCTATCCCCCCCTCTCCTTCTTACTCTCCTATCTTCTCACCTCTCTCTCTCTCTCTCTACTCCTCCCCGCAACTCCCTCCTTCTCCCCCTTTTCTCCTTCTCCTCCCCTCTCCAACTCCTCCCCTCCCTTTCTCCTCCCTCCCCATTTCTCTCTCCCCTCTCTTCTCTTCCCTCCTCCTTCTCTCCTCCCCTTCCTTTATTTTCTTCCCCTTCTTTCTCCCCCCTTTCTCTTCCCCCTTTCCTCTCTCTTCCCCCTCTCCTTCTTCCCCTCTCTTCTCTCCTTCTTCTCCTCTCTTCCTTCTCCCCCTTCTCTCCTCCCATTGCTTCTCCTTCCTTTCCTCTCCCCCCCCTCTTTCTTTCTCTCCTTCTCCACTCTCGTCTCTCTCCTCCCCTCTCCCTCCTCTCTCATCTCTCCTCCTCTCCCCTTTCTTTCCTTCCCCTCCTTCTCCTCTCTCCCCTCTCCTCCCCTTCTTCTCCCTCCCCTTCTCCTCTTCTCCCCTTTTCTCTCCTCTCCCCTTCTCCTTCTCCTCCGTCCCCCCTCTCTGTCTTCTCTCCCCTTCTCCATCTCTTCCCCTTCTCCTTCTCCCTCCCCTTCTTCCCTCTCCTTCTTCTTCCCCTCCCTCCTCCTCCCCTATCTTCCCCTCATCTCCTCCTCTCCCCTCCTCCTATATTTCGTTCTCCTTCTCCTCCTTCACCCCAGCTTCCCCTCTCCCTCCTCCTCCCACTATTCTTTTTTCGTTCTCCTTCTCCCCATTCTCTCACTTACTTCTCCTCTCTCTCCCCTCACTTTTCTCCACTCACTCCCCCTTCTCCCCCCCCTTCTCGTCTCCTCCTTCTCCCCCCCTACCCCTTCCCACTACCCCTTTTACCCCTACTTTTTTTATGAGCTCCCTTTTGTTTTTTTTTGTTCTTTTTTATTTATTTTGTTGTTTTCCCCTTTCCCCCCGTCCGAACACTACCTCGTCTCCTGCCCCGATGGTGTGTCATTGCTTGAGGTCCCTCTCGTGTTGTCTTCCCTCTTCTCCCCTCTTTCCTTGCTTGGCTTATCTTCTTCTCTTCTTCTTTCTCTTCGTCCTTCTTGTACATTCTCTCTCTCTCTCTCTCTCTCTCTCTCTCTCTCTCTCTCTCTCTCTCTCTCCTCCCTCCTCCCTCGTCCTCCTGCCATCCTTCCCTCTCCACTCCACTACCCTCCTCCTCTCTCTCTCCCTCCATCTCTCCATCTCTCTCTCTCACTTCCACTCTCATCCTCCTCCCTCTCTCCCTTTCTCTCTCTCATCTCCGCATCTCTCCCCTCTCTCATCTCTCCTCTCTCTCCTCTCCTCCGCTCTCCTTCTCTACTCTCCTCTCCTCCCTTTCTCTCCTCTCTTTTTTTCTTTCTCTTACCTTCTTTTTTTCGTTCTCTCTTTTCTTTTTCTCTCTTTTCTTCTTTCTCTTCCTCTTTCTCTTTCTCTTTCTCTCTCTCTCTTTTCTATTACTCCTCCCCTCTTTCTTCCTTCGCTCCCTCTCCCTCTCTTCTTCCCTCCCTCCTTCCTTTCCGCCTCCGTCCCTTCCCTTCGCAAACCCATCTTGATGCTGTCTGGCCGCCTCGCTGCTAACATGACTGGTTTAATAACCGAATGACTGCCGCTGCTTGACGTTAAGACGCCTCCTGTTCCCTGACTTTCCTTCCCCTTTCCTCCCCCTTCTCCTTCCTCCTCTCCCTTCTCTCCCTATCTCTTGCCTTCCCCTTCCCCTCTCCTCACCCTTTTCCTTCCTTCTTCTTTCCTCTACTTTCTCCTTCCTTTCACTCCAAATCTTTTGACTTCGCCTTCGCCTTCCCCTTCGTCTTCCTCTTTCTTTTTCCCATCCGCTTCCCCTTTCCCTCCTTCTTCCCCTTCCTCTTCCCCTTCCCTTTCCCTTTCCCGTTCCTCTTATCCTTATCTTTTCTGTTCCCTTTCCTCTCCCCCTCCCTATCCCTTGCCTTCCTTCCTCCGGCCCTGTCTCACTGCTCCTGAGCGCCCCCATTTTCCCTCCCTCCCTCCCTCCCTCCCTCCCTCCCTCCCTCTCCAGCCTGACGCTTCCCTCCCCTGAAGGAGACCCGCTGCATTTTTCGCCATTATCTCCGCCAGTTTAGAGGCACACACATACATACACAAACACACACACACACACACACACACACACACACACACACACACACACATACATACACATACACATACACACACACAGACATACACAAATACATACACAAATACATACACACACACACACATACACATACACAAATACATACACACACACACGTTACACATACACACACAACATCACATACACATACACACACACACACACACACACACACACACACACACACACACACACACACACACACACACACACACACACACACACACACACACACACACACACACATAAACACACACGCACACACACGGCTGTCATAAAGATGGTGGTGGTGGGGGGGGGGGTGGCTTGGCAAGTAGGAGGAAGAGGTGGAAGAGAAGGAGAAGGAGAAGGAAAAGGAGAAGAAGGAGAAAGGGAGAATGAGTGTGATAATGAGGAGGAAGAAATAGAGAAAAAAGGAAGCAGGAGAGTTGGAGGAGGAAGAAGGAGGAGAAGGAGACGCGGAAAGAGAAAGAGGAAGAGGAGGAGACGGGCCCTGCATAGCCGCTCTTCTTCTCGCTCTTTATTTCCACCTCCAGCACGCATATACGGCACCCCCCCTCCACCCCCACCCTTATCATGCACACTAAACCCTCTGTATGGACTGAATATGGCGGTCGTAAGGGAGACTATCACCCGCTCTCTCTCTCTTTCTCTCTCTCTCTCTCTCTCTCTCTCTCTCTCTCTCTCTCTCTCTCTCTCTCTCTCTCTCTCTCTCTCTCTCACTCTCACTCTCACCCTCACCCTCACCCTCACCCTCACCCTCACCCTCACCCTCACCCTCACATTCAGCCTCAGCCTCAGCCTCTCCCTCTGCCTCTCCCTCACCCTCTCCCTCTCCCTCTCCCTCCCCCTCACCCTCTCCCTCTCCCTTCCCCTCCCCTTCTCCCTCACCCCTTCATCTCTTTCATTCCCATTCACTTGCAATAGGTCACTTGACTCCTTCCCTGCTCCCTCATTCCTGCTCTTCGTCATGCACGGACTTATTCATCCTTCTCCTGATCTCCTTTTTGTCTCGAGTTTATCCATTTTTTTTCTTATCTTTATTTCTTTATTGCAATGCCATCTTGCAAAACCACTGAACTGCTTCTAGGAGATTAATCTGATGGCTTAGACCTAATCCCATCTCTAGGCTGTCTGCGTGTCGGTCAGTCATGCAATCAGTCAGTCAGTCATGCCTGTTTGCGTCGTCCTCCTCCTTCGCCGCCCTTCTCCCTTCCTTTCCGCCTTTCCTACGGCAGACATTAGCCATAACAAGGCCCGGGAAGCAGCTCCTCAGGAGGCGCAGAAGGGGAGCTCCCAGCACCGCCTTGAGACGCATCTTCCCTCCTTGCCTTCTCCTTATCGCGGCTGCCATCGCTCCCCGAGGATCTCCCGCCCTACCAAGTCCACCTTGCAAAGTGCAGGTCCCCCTTGAAAGCCATTATAAGTCCACTTTGTAAGGTACGGGTCCCCTAACATGGCATGAGTCCACTTTGCAAGTTGCAAGTCCGCCCTGCACGGCACAGGTCCCCTTGTAAAGGTATGTCCACCGTGCAAGGCAGGCGACGCAAAGGCCATACGAGCCCCCCCCCTCCCCCGCGCCGCCGTAACAGGCACTGCGCTCCAGCTGTAGGAAGGCGAATTAAGTAGAGAGAAAAAATGCAAACGAGCTGCAATTGAGCGAGCGGCCGTGGAAGGAGGCAGTGGCTGGCCGCCCGCGCGCCGCTCGTAATCCAAGTAAGGCAGTAATGTGGTTGTTGGCGGTGATAGGAGCAGTGGGAGGACGGGGCACGGACGAGGAAGAGGGAAGGAGGAAGGAAGAAGGAGTTAGGATGGAAGAGGAGGAGGACGCAGACAGGAGAACGGTTGAGGGAGTGAGGAGAGAGGACGGGGACGGAGGAGGAATGGGGAAGGACGAAGGAATAAGGGGAAAGGAGGAAAGATAGAACAGAGGGGGAGGACGCAGGTAGAATGACGGAGAGAGGAGAGAGGAGGAAGGAGGGCGCAGGAAGCAGGACGGAGCAGGAGGACCCGGCCCGGCACCAAGTCACGGGGTCCACAGGAGCAGCCACGTCCGTCCGGGCGGTGACCTATCGGATGGTGAACGGCGTGTGAGTCACAGCAGCCCCGCTACATTATACATCGACACCCTGTGCTCCCTCCAGCGCCCTCCAGATGGCCATGATCAAAGGCGGGCTCCCACTCGCTCGGGATCGTTATGCCTGTCACCAAGCGCGGGCTGACGCTCTTTTGTGTCCCTCCGTCAGAAGGCCCGGGAATAGGTCGTCCAAAAGCTGTTAAAGTTATTGGTAGTGTCCCGATGGCACATCCATGGGCGACTGACATGGAGGCTGTCGAGAGCGCACGCACACACGCACGCACGCACTTTATTGCTATCACCGCAATCAGTCTTCCCCCTCGCGCTCTCTTGGTCTCGTTTTTATTTCCGCCGCTGCCATATACACCAGATCCGCGCCGCTGGCCTCTGCTACCTGTTGGCGTTCTTTTCGTTCTTTATTTGCACTGTGTCTGTGCTTCATCGTGTCTCCCTCTCCTCTCATTACTGCCCGAGTGCCATCTCCCGCTTCTCCCTCGCCCCTTCCGCTTCTCCTGCCGACATCATACACGCTCCTCCAGTGCTCCGCTCCTTCATATTTTATATCTCCCTTCGCCTTCCCTGCGTCGCTTTCGCTCTTCGGCTGCGCCCTGGGGACCCCCTCCCCCTCCCCGCTATATCCCCGCCGCACCAGCGCCATCAGCATCGCTTCCGCTTTTTTTTATGTAAACAGAGCCGCCACAACCCAAGTTTCCCCCGTCAGCCTTTCTCTCTCTCTCTCTCTCTCTCTCTCTCTCTCTCTCTCTCTCTCTCTCTCTCTCTCTCTCTCTCTCTCTCTCTCTCTCTCTCTCTCTCTCTCTCTCTCTCTCTCTCTCTCTTTCTTCTTGCCTCCCTCTTTCTCTCCATCTCTCTTTCCCTCCTTCCTCCCCCCCCCCTCTCTCTCTCTCTCTCTCTCTCTCTCTCTCTCTCTCGCCTTCCCGCTACCTACCTCTCTCCCCTTCGTCCCGTCACCATTATAGACGTCTTCTCAGTGGCCTTCGTCGCACTTACCGCCTGCCTTCCCTACCCCCACCCTCTCCCTCCTCCTCTTCCCCCTACTCCTACTCATGCCCTCCTCCTCCTCGCCCCTCTCCCCCTCGCCCCTCTCCCCTCCCCATCCTCTTGACTTCCCTCTCATGCCTCCCTTTAACCTTACCAAATCTTCCTGTGCCGTACTCGAGCCTTTTTGTGTGCCGACGACGACATCCTCTTTGGGCCCCGTTTTTCCCTCGCTCTCCACTGCCCCTTTGGCTTTCTCTGGCAGGGATCAGACAGCTCGTCAGCACAGCCTCGAGGGCTCGCCTAAACCTACAACAAAGGCAGGGAGGCAGGGAGGCAGGGCGCCCACACACAGGCATGGGCGAGCGGGTGGCACTGGCAGCGGCTGCAGCCTCAAGACGAAAGCTGGATTACGTTGGCGCGACGGGTTGCTGCTGCTGCGTCTTCCACAGCATCACAGCAGCGGCCGCACGCCATCACAGCACCCTCCGGCAGCAGTGGCGCAGCAGGGCTGGTGACAGCAGCAGAAGCGACGGAGTACGAGGAACTCCCGCCCGAAACTCCACAACAAGTTCCCAGCGCAGGAAGCTCCGGCAAAGAGGGACGATCTATGACATACCCCGAACCACGTAGCTCACAACATAAGGGCCTCATCCAGCTCCTCCTTTGCCCCCTCTGCCCCCTGCGGCAGTCCTATCCCTCCCCCTCCCTCTTCTTCTGGAGAACCAGCACATCACAGAGCCTCCCCCTCTACCCTCCCATCCCCTACTCCCCTCCCCGTCCCCCCAGGACCCATACTTTCGATCACAAGTCCCACGAGCCGAAAGCCAGGCCGCCCTCTCCCTGCCACTCCTCCCCCTCCCCCTACCTCTTCTGCCCTTCCCTGCCCTACCTCCTCTATCCATTACTCCCCCACCCCACCCCCACCCCCTCACCCCAGCGCGGCAGCCCGACAACAAGGAGTCCCGAGAGTAATCAGTCTGGACACGACCCGCCGCCCCATTGTGTAAGGAACCCTAGTCGCGGGCGGCCCCGAAATTCCAATCAGGGCGTTAAGGCGCAGTGACCGTCGCCCCCCCTCCCCTACGTCCTCCCCCTTCCCTATACGTCCTTCCTCGTCGTATCCCCCCCTCCCCCACCGTTTCCCATACATCCTCCGTCGTTGTTCCCCCCTTCCCCTTCGTCCTCCCTCAGCCTTCCCTAACCCCTTACGTTCTCCTTCGTCCTCCTCCCTCGTCGCGCCCCCCCTCCTTCATCACCCTTCTCCCTCGTCACCCCCCCCTCCGCCCGCGGTCACTGGCGTGGTCACTTCACCTCTCAGCCAGACGTCGACAGTGACAGGGGGAGGAAGTAGCGTCCGCGCCTGGCGCCATGAACTCACTGCTCCGTCACACAATCAGATCGCTTTCCAACCAAAAACCGCTCGCCTACCGCACTCTTTTACTTTTTATATATATATATATATATATATATATATATATATATATATATATATATATGTGTGTGTGTGTGTGTGTGTGTGTGTGTGTGTGTGTGTGTGTATGTGTGTG
>NW_028234427.1:29453767-29476267 GCF_977035675.1 Penaeus japonicus | reverse complement strand
CGAAAATATTTATCTCGTTCTTTTCCCTCCTTGTTTTGATCTTTCTCTTTCTCTTTATTTCTGTCTGTCTGTCTGTCTGTCTGTCTCTCTCTCTCTCTCTCTCTCTCTCTCTCTCTCTCTCTCTCTCTCTCTCTCTCTCTCTCTCTCTCTCTCTCTCTCCTTGTCTTGGCATCGCCTTGCTCTCCGTCGTGGTGTCGTCGCCGGTGTCACGACGATCATCATCACGTTTTGCAAATCTCTCTCTTCCCCTTTTTCCCTTTCACGGTATTATTATTGTCATCATTTTTTTTTTATCTACCACTTTTTTATATATGTAAATGATCCTGTGTTAAAGGACTGTGGTTGGCGCGTCTGGCTTTAACTCATGTGGGGAGGGGGAGGGGGGGCTGGTGATCGGGGAGGGAGGGGGTGAAGGGGATAGTATTAGCTTCTGGGACCTGTAAAAAGGAGAACGATTAGCTTCTGCCTTCTGTAAGTGGGTTGGGGGAATGGTTTGTTTCTTCTTTCTCTATGGGAAGGAGAATAAATATATGTATTTTTTTAATTATTTTTTCCTTCTTTCTTTCTTTTTTTCTTTTTTTTTCATTTTCTTTCTTCCTAAATGGGAGTGGTAGGGAGGGAGGGAGGAACGATTACCTTTTGGGAGGGAAAAAGGACTAAGGGGGAGAAGGAGAAGGAGAGGGAAGGGGAGGGGAGGGAGAGGGGGATAATGAACAAGGGCGATCTCGGGAGCGCGACTGGCGAATCCGAACCCGCTCTCGGGGAGGAGATTGATTATCTCCTGAGGGGGATTGATTGACTCCTGCAAGCTAGGTGGAAAAACGATTGGATTTAGGTGGTGCTTTTGAAGGGGGGGGGGTGAGGCTTGGATTCAGGTATTGGAGGGCGGAGGAGGGTGTGATTGGCTCCTGTGGCCTTAGGAAGATGGGAGAATGAGGGGGTTCTGTGGCGCGAGGAGTGAGGGCATGAGAAGAGGAGCGGCAGCGGGGCGGGCCGGGTGAGGCAATGAGGCAATGAGGTGCTCGTCTGATGTGAGTGGCCCTCGGCGTGAGAGAACCGTGGCCGGGGAGTGTGAGTGGCCCCATCAATTCGGCCATAACCCTCCCTGCCCTCCCTCCTGCCCCCTGGCCCTTCCTTTCCCTTCCCTTTCCTTCTCTTCCTCCTCTTTCTCCTTCTTCTTCTTCTTCCTGCCCCTCCCCCTCCTCCCCCCTCCTCCCTCTTCTCTTTCCCCCCCTCCCTTCCTCCCTCCCTACCTCCCTCCCTCCTTCCCTTTCTCCCTTCCTCCCTCCCTCTCTCCTCCCCTCCATCCATCCCTCTCTCCCTCCCTTCCTCCCGCCCACCGTCCCCGTCCAACCCGCGCCCAGTTGCCTGCCCGCGCCCATAATTAAGTCATGGCTCATTACTGTCTTGCCTCCCAGCCAGCGCAGCCACACCACCACCACCGCCGCCGCCGCCGCCGCCACCGCCACCCGCACCGCCCCAGGGGAGGGGGTGGCGCGGGGAGAGGCGGGAGAGGCGGGGTAGAGGGGCGGAAGGGAGGGATGGGGAGGAGAGGGCCCAGATCGGGGTCTGTGGTAAAAAAAGGAAAAAGAAAAAAAGAGAGAGGTTGGCGGATGGATTGTGGGGAGGGGGAGGGGGAGGAGGAGGAGTGAGGAGGGGGAGAAGCGCGCAGAGTGTGTGAGTGAGGAGCAGGCCAGGGGGGGATTCGGGGGTCTGGGAGGGGGGAAGGGAGAGGGGAGAGGAGAAAGGGAGAAAGGGAGAAAGAGAAAGAGAGAGAGAGAGAGAGAGAGAGAGAGAGAGAGAGAGAGAGAGAGAGAGAGAGAGAGAGAGAGAGAGAGAGAGAGAGAGAGAGAGAGAGAGAGAAAGAGATCAAGCGAACGAGAGTGCCCGTACGTGTAAGTGCCTCCCCGTTCGCTCCCGCCCCCTCCCCCTCCCCTCCCCGCCCACGGAGGTGCCATAGAGCATCAATCAGCGCGAGATACGGGCCGGGACGCCTGGGTGATGTCGTTGCCTCAGCCTCGCCCGACCGCTCCCTCGCCCGACCGCCCGCCCGCCCGCCCGCTGGATGGCCGTCCTCGTGTTGTCGTGGCCGAGATAAATGACCCGTCTTAAGTGTCTCACTCGAGGAGGGACGACGCCCCGCCCACCCCCAGCCGGGGCCCCCACCCGCCCCACCCGCCCGTCTCTCCTGCCAACTCGCCGCGACGGGAGGGAAGTCGGCCCTGATTTACGGCGCTCGGGACGGATCCTTTTAATAGGATGCCGCTGCAGTTTTGCCCGACGCTTGGGAGCTTTACGTCGCGGTTTAATGACGCCGATTAGAGCAGCATTCGCTTCTCCGTCCGGTTTGGGACGCCGTCGTCTTCGCGGTAATCAGTAACAGAATTTAAGGCGAGGGGCAGGGGGGTTGGGGGGTGTAGGGGACACACCTTGTGCACAACTCTCTCTTTTTTTCCTCTCTCTCTCTCTCTCTCTCTCTCTCTCTCTCTCTCTCTCTCTCTCTCTCTCTCTCTCTCTTTCTTTCTCTCTTCTCTCTCTCTCTCTCTCTCTCTCTCTCTCTCTCTCTCTCTCTCTCTCTCTCTCTCTCTCTCTCTCTCTCTCTCGTCCTCGTCCTCGTTCTCGTTCTCGTTCTTCTTCTCGTTCTCGTTCTCGTTCTCGTTCTCGTTCTCGGTCTTGCTCTTGTTCCTCATCTCCCTTCCCATCTCCTTCTCCCTCCCCCCTTCCTTTTCCTTGCAAATTCCCCCCTTCTCCTTACCCCTCTTCCACTTCCTCTTCCTTACAAATTCTCTCCCTCGCCTCGCAGACATCTGTTGGATGGCTCTGTACTAGTGTAAGCAGCTTAGAATGAACGCTGCTCCCAGCCGTTGATCTTAAAACCGGTACCACCTTCTTGAAGTTACTGTATTTAAGCTGACATTTTGGTCGCGTGGGACACGGGGAAACATGTGTATCTATTTCCCTGTCCACAAAAAACCCGAGTCCCAAACACCGCAGCTTATCTCGACGACAGACTTTGAAAAAAAATATATATACAGTATATAGTTGCCTTGCGTTTTTTCTTTTCTTCTTCTTCGCTCTCTTTACTTCTTTTTTTCTCTCTCTCCCTCACTCAAAACAAATAAAGTTTTATGGAAGACGTTTTGTCCGGCCGGTGAGTACATCCACCTCGAGGGGAAGGGACCACAGCAGCCACTCGACCGGCGGAGGGGCAAGGGTCGGACAGATCAGGAGAGCGGGGAGAGCGGAGGAAGAGGGGGGAGAGGAGAGGAGAGAGGAAAAGAGAGAGGGGGAGAGGAGATAGGGAGAGAGGGGAAGGGGAGAGGAGAGGGGAGGAGAGGGGAGGGAGGGAGAGGAGAGGGAGGGAGGGGGGAGGAGAGGGAGAGGGAGAGGGGGAGGGAGAGGGAGAGGGGGGGAGAGAGAGAGAGGGAGAGAGAGAGAGAGGGGGAGAGAGAGAGAGAGAGAGAGAGAGAGAGAGAGAGAGAGAGAGAGAGAGAGAGAGAGAGAGAGAGAGAGAGAGAGAGAGAGAGAGAAAGGAATAAGTATCGGCCAGGGGAGTGTGAGTAGGAAGGAATAAAAGGGGGGGGCATTCACAGACCCCGGGCAGAAAGGGGGGAGGAGGGGGGGATGTTTGTCCCGCTGGCGTAAAGGGTGTGAGGGCGACCGGACCAGCTGCCACGTTCCAACGGAGAACAACATCCTCCCACTGTGAAGATAACTTGCTTGCACTTCTGGTTATCATCACAGTGCGGGCGAGACGTGGCGATGTGAGAATCCATTGTTCGCACCGCAGTTGTTAATTTCATTAGCAACGGGATATCAACGCCTGTGAACAGCGGGGCGGTCGGTGTTTATGTTAATCATGTTAAAAATGCTCAACGCCCTAAAACTATGCATCGCCGAACAAAAATAAATATCAGCTTCAACTGCACACTCGGCCATTGTGACCTGGTGCTGTCACCATCCTCTCGCCCGCGCTAATACCGGTCGCGCTCTCCCGTCCTCTTAAAGTTACCATTACCAGCACCACAATCGTTAAAAGCTTAACACAACCACACTAATCCATCCCTCCTCGTCACCTGCCACTCGCCGTCCGCCGCCTCTTATCCCGTTTAATCCATATCCAGGCTATTTATCCACGTTGTATCCCGAGACAGGCAATCTCTGTGCTGTTTTTTTTTCCTTTCTCGACATCTGCTCATAAACGCCGCTGGTCTGTTCAACTTCGAAGATATGCGTAAATCACAGTGGACAATAGTCTAAAAATAACAGATAGACAGTCTATTTAGTCCTCAACAACAAGCGTAAACCACAACGAAAATCATACAAAATAAATAGGTATTCGACCGATTAATACACAAGCAAACGCATTCGAAAAAAAACACGCATGTGAGGAAAAAAAGAAAGCAAAAAGGCCATCCTTCATTGCCTCCCGCTCTTGCAACATCTGGCCGAGCCGAGCGCAAAGCCTGCAACACAGAGGAGAAGTACAAGAGCCTTACTATATCACATTACCGCGGCCGCCAACTCCCACCACCTGGAAGCGGTGTAAACCTTCCGCCATCAATATTTACTCGAGCATTACAGAGTCCGGGTGCCGCTAATATAAAATAGCAACGCGACTGCGGCCCGGCGGCAAAGGGTACACACACACACGCACACACACATACACACACACAGGGGCGCCTCGCTCTTGCTCTTGCCTCTCACTCACTCTCACTCTGTCGCTCACTCGCTCGCTCACTTTCTCTACGACTTTCGCTTGTGTCGATCATGTCTTTCGAGACTCTCAGTTTCTTTCTCTTCTCTTCTCTTTCTCTCTCTCTTTTTCTAATCCCTATCTTTCTCCCTTTCTCTTTCCCTCCACTTCTCCCACTCCTTCTTTCTCACCATCACCCTCTCTCCCTTTCTTTCTCACTCCCTTTCCCCCTTCCTCTCCCTTTCCCTTTCCCTTTCCCTTTCCCTCTCCCCCTCTACCTCTCTCTCCTTCTCCCCCTCTACCTCCCTCTTACTTTCCCCCTCCCCCTCTACCTCCCTCTTCCTCTCCCTCTCCCTCTCACTCTATCCCTTTCTCCCTTCGCGACCCGAACTCTCGTCCACACATCACCTCCGCAGCTGATAGCGGTGATGGTGGCTGCGTTGTTCCCATACCACAAACACCGCTAATCCCTGAGCAAATCGCCGTCACCAGAACGCTGTCGACCTCCCTACAACACCGCCTCGTTCTCGCTTTCTCTCTCTCTCTCTCTCTCTCTCTCTCTCTCTCTCTCTCTCTCTCTCTCTCTCTCTCTCTCTCTCTCTCTCTCTCTCTCTCTCTCTCTCTCTCTCTCTCTCTCTCTCAATTTCTTAATTGCTATATCCCTTGTCTTCTCGATCCGTCGTCTATAAGCCCTATCTTCCTACCACTCCCATTCTTCCCCCAACCTCCTCCTCTCTCTCTCTTTGTTATCTTTCCCTCTCCTTGTTCTCCGATCGCTTCCCTTTCTTCCTTCATTCTCACTTGCGCCACTGCTCGCGCGTCATCCTATGGTCACATGAATACAAGTCCAACCAACATCAACCCAGCCACTAAAACTTTTTCACAAAGACCACGGTCTGTACCTGCACACGCCTAACGACCCTATTCATCCATATTTCCAAGTTCCTTCCACCGCCACCTGCCCTCCCCTAGCACGACCCTCCTTCCCACGACCCCTCGCCACCTGTGACCTATTTTCCGGGGGTTTTAGGAGGCCTTTATCGCCGAAGGACGACCCCCTTCCTGCCCCCAACCCCCACCCCCCGCCCTCGCTCCCCTGGCAGCACCGCGCCTCTCTCACTCTATACAGGCATGTGTGCCGATGTCCTGCCATATCGCTATTTGCTATTTAAATTAATCCCGGCCGGGTGTTTGTGCCCGCGGTCCCCCAGACATTAAGCTGGTGTCATAAGTTATCGAAAACTCATTCTGTTTATGCATCTCTCTCTCTCTCTCCCTCCCGCCCCCTCTTTCCCTCTCCCTCCCGCGCCCATTATGGTAGAGGGTCAAGCGAGAGTCTGGTAGGGTTGGGTCTCCTCCTGTGAAAGTGTGTGGTTGTCTGCCGGTGTTTTTTTTTTTTTTTCATTTTTTAGTGGGTGTTTGTTTGAGTTTGGTGTGGGCGGCTGTTTCGAATTCGGCTGCGTGTTTACATCGCGTTCTGTGTTTGGATATGTGTGACTGTGGACACATGTTCCCTCTTTGTGTTTGCATAAACGGTAGTATTTCTGTTGAAGGGTGGTTGGTGTATGCATCCATATACGTTTTTTGTTTGTTTGTTTACGCGTTATCTTTGTATGTCAACGCGCCTAGTGTGCGCATGTGCCTTTGCTGTGACAGCGCGCTGTGCCACCGACACGTCGCTCAAACAGCTGTTGCTCGTTCAATTGCATCGGCGATGATTTAGCAGACCATCAGCCGTGATTAATAGTAAAGGGGAACCTCGAGCCCCACGCATGACGCCAGAGGAAGAGCACCATCTGTCTCCCCCTCGCCTTCCCCCCTCCCTCACCCCCTTGAACCAGCTGTGCCCCTCCCCTCACGTGCCCCCGACCTCCCCAAAGACCCCCTGCTCTACCCCACCCCCACCCCCACCCCCGCCGCCGCACCTAAATGCTCAGCCACGATTCTGACCCCCGTGCTAGCTGCTGTCGGGCCTCCCGCAAGTGACCGACCCCCCACTGGGAGAACTGAGCCCCCATCCCCTCCCTCTTTTCCCACCCCTTCCCTACTTTACGCCCCCTGCTACTCCTCCTGCTCTTGCCCCTGCTGTACGATCCGTATGCTTTAGCCTCCCCCCACCCCCACCCAATCCTCCCCTGTTCATGCTCTCGCTCCCGCTGTACACACTGAGTGCTTTTGGTGACCCCCGCTGCCCTGGCTCTCCTCCAAATGACCCCGTTGAAAATGACCCCTTCACCCCCCTCCCCTCCACCACTCCCTGCCAGAGCCACTTTGGGTCGCTACATAATGACTCCCCCCAACCCAATCCCTTCCCCCTCCCCCTCCCCATCCCCCCCTTCATAACCATAACTAATCAAGCTCGAACAGGCACTGGCCCACGACCCAATTCACATGCATTTTTTTTTCAAAAAAAAAAAAAAAAAAAAAAAAACTGTTTTCCTTCTTTCTCTCTTGTTTTCACTTCCGGTCGAGTGATCTAACGGATAAATACGAAGCCTAGAATGTAAGTAAAATCAATCGTTTTCGCAAGAGAAATTTTGTTCTTAGACGCAAAGGTGACGTTGGTTAAGGAAGTCTTGGGGGGGGGGGCGTATCGAAGGAATTAGTGATCGATCGAGGAATACGTTCCCTCTTCAAGACAAAGCAAGAGAGAGTTTTAACAAATGAATAAGAATATGAGAAAAAGAAGATAGTTAAAGGGTAGAATAAAAAAAAAATAATAATCAAAAGAAGGACATGAAAAAATAAGGAGATAAAAGAGAGAAGGCATATGAAAACAATAAAAAAAAAAAAACGGAAGAAGGAATATAATAAACAACCGAAACCAAGCTACGGCAGACAAATCAACCAACCTATGAAAGACACATAACAAAAGAAAAGGGCAACAAGCTGTGCAACAAAGAGGAGGAGCGGCGGCAAGAGGCGAGGGCACCAAGAGGACGAGGCTGCGTGCAATTAATAAGGGATCAGAAGCCACATCCGAGAGGCGGCGGCGAACACCATAACAGGCGGCGGCGGCAGAGGAGGAGGAGGAGGAGAGTCACAATATTCACCATAGCCTTCTTGACATCCACGGGAGATGGTGCCACTGGAGTTATCTTCAAAGTTCCATTTTCTCAATTTGGAACAAATTCGGACATGTGTTTGGGAAGGAGTCACATTTGTTTCTTCCCTGTGCCGTGATACCTAAGTGTCCAAGATTAAAACCCTAAGCTTTTCCAATCCTTCAAACATAGGACTGTGCCTTTGCCAATACTTCGGCTCCAAAGGGCAGTGAAACTCGCTAAACAAATGCCAATAAACAATGGTCGTGTGTTACGTGCGAGAGCCCACATCCGCTGCATTGAGCGTACACACCCCGGGCATCGCGTGTGGGAAGTCACATTACAACTAAGAGAGAGAGCGAAAAAAACGCTTGATAAAAAAAATAATAATAATAATGAAAGGGCTGAACGAATGTACAGTGTCATTATTAAAGTACAAAATGATACGGCCATTACAAAATGATAGCAAGGTTTGTACAGGATGAGGCTATATCGATGATGGAGGCGGGCACAGTGGAGAGAGTGGACGAAGGAGCGCTTCCACCACATGGCACAGTGGAGTGGGGAGAGTGGACGAAGGAGCGCTTCCACCACATGGCAAGCACCCGACACCGGCGAGACAAGTGGAGCGCAGAGAGCTGACACTGGCCACTTTGCCGTCGAGGTTGTCTGCTCCGCTGACGCTGACAGCAACAGTCCGGATACGCCCGTACTGCCTCGTGTCTCGAGCCCCTCCTTGCCGAACCGGAACCCGAGCGCAGAAAACAGCACGGACATCGATCGTTTCCCGCGCGGTGACTGATGAGGAGCGGGCAACAGGACGGCCGGAGAATGATCGGTCGATCTCATTCGCCCCTCCTACGCCACTACTTAAAAAGCAACAAGCCTGCAACGACGCAGCGGCCGGCACCGATTGCAACGCCGATACCCGGGTTTCGGGAAGCTCCGAACCGCTGCCGCTCGAACCGCGCTTCGCCTCTTCGACCCGCGCTCCGTGAGACGCGGCGGGAACTTGCTCGCACCTTTCACGTTCCGCCGCTGCAATCTGACCTCGCCATACTTCTCGGCTTAAATGCTTTGTCGATTTATGTACTCGGCTCACGTGCCTCGCACCGGAGCGCGGGGTTTGCCTCGCCGCTCGACTCGGCCGCCCTAATGCGAACTTACTCCGACTTCTTCTTTTTTGGTTTCTCATTTGACTGTCAAGGAGCCTTTCATTAAACTCCTCTGTGTTTTGTTTGCAGAAACTCTAATTTGCATGCGTTTTTAAATCTGACCAAATAGATATAACTATGCAGATTGATACACAGACAGAGCAGCAGATAGAAAGACACGCTCTTCATCCTCCCACGCGTAGTGTTTAATTCACATCGCTCTCGTCCAATCTTTATGCATGACAAACTTGTGGACACTTGTGATGATATACTCAAATACTAAAATCTGCATTCGATGCGTCACTGATTCCGAACCACTTTTCCTTTCTGTTTATTTTTGTTTATTGGTGTTTTTTTTTCTTGTATGTTTGTTTCGTTTTTTTGTTTTTTTTTTCGTTATTTATTCATTTATCATTCTTGCGTAGTGGAAAGGTTGTGATAGAGTTCGGATTGGGGATGTGTCAGGTGGTTGGGGTGTGTGTGTGGGGGGGGGGGGTCACCGTCGCAGAAGGGAGGCGCTGCGAGGGGAAGGAAGTGGAGGTAGATGTCCAGGGATGAAAGAGAAGGTGGAGGAGGGAGAGAAGGCTGAAATAGAGGGGGGGGGGAGGAAGTGGAGGAGGAGAAACGGATATGAAGGAATGCGAGCTGGGGACCTGGGCATGAGGAATGTGAAGGAAGTGGAAGGACGAAGAGGCGGAAGAAGAGAATCAGGCGAAAAAGAAGGGTGAGGAGAGGAAAGAGGTGGAGAGCCCTCAGGAGCGGCGATCCACATCTTTCAGCGCATTCTCTCCTTCCTTCCCCCGCGCCCCAACCCCCTCCCTGCGGCCCAGCCCCCTCCCTGCGCCCCAGCCCCCTCCCCCGCACCCAAGCCCCCTCCCTCCGCAACCCCCGCAGCGGCAGGTCAGAGCGACCCGGCGCTACAGCGGTCATCCGAGCTACGCGCGGCTCGTCTTTCGAGGCTTATTAATGATGGATGGAATTAGCCCCGCGGTCACGACTCGCGCCCATCCGTCACCGAGCCGCGGCGGGCGTGCGTGCAGTCCTCGCCGCCCCGCCTGATCAGCTGCACGCTTGCGCCTCCGCCCACGCACGCACACTAGCACATACTTAGGCTTACACGCACGGAAGCATGCACACGCTCACATGCATACTCAGTCTGAGAGACACTAATAGACAAACGCACGCACGTATGCACGCACGCATGCACACACACACACACACACACACACACACACACACACACACACACACACACACACACACACACACACACACACACACACACACACACACACACACACACACACGAACACACCAGCCGTTCGCTGCTTGTTTGATCTATACCACAACTTGTAAGTAGAGTCAGATGATTAGCATAAGGCCATAAGCCCTGGCAGCTGCACCCTCGTAAGCAGTGCGGGCGGGCTTCATGTCCCCCCCCCTCCCTCTCTCCTACCCCCTTCTCCTTCACCCCTCTCTTACCTCCTTTCCTACTCCCCTCCTCCACTCCTCGTTCCCTCCCTTTCCCCTCCCTTCTTCGTCCTTCCTCCAATCGCTACCATCCCTCCCTCCTCCCTCCCCCTCTCCTTCTCCCTCCCCCCATCACCTCCCTTCAGCTCCACCCTTACAAACAACACAGCGCCACACACAACACGCCTTTATCCGTCGTGTGCACCTGCCTCCCCACCCACCCGCCCGCCCGCCCGTCCGCCCGCCCTCTCCCGCCGCCCTCGCGCCACATACCTCACCGTCACTCGCAGTCTGCCCGCGCCTTTTTCTGCTTCTTCTCTTCCTTTTCCTTTTCTTGTTCCTACTCTGATTACTCTTCCTCCTCCTACTCCTCATCTCTTCCTTCTTAATTCTCCTCCACCCTCCCATTCCCTCGCCCCAGATTCACCCGATGACGCCACCCACGCCACACCCTCTGCGTGCTGGTCTCTCCGCCCCGCCCACGACCCTCGCCCTTATATCTTCTTCTAAGGTCCCACTTTTTCTCCTCATCTCTCTCTCTTTCTTTTTCTCTTTCTCTCTATCTCTCTCTCTCCCACTATTTATTTATCTATCTATTTATCTATCTAACTACCAATCTATCTATTTTTTATCTATCTATCTATTCATCTATCTGTCTATCTATCTATCTATCTATCTATCTATCTATCTGTCTGTCTGTCTGTCCATCTATCCACCAACCTATCTACCTCAACAATATATCAGTCTATCAATCGATTTATCCAAGGAAACTAAAGCTCCTTATCAGATTGCATGCCCTTCCAAGCCGCCGCCTCCCCCCCCCCACTGTGAGCTTTCTCCCCCCCTCCCCGCTTCCATTGGCGCCGCCGTGCGAACTGCGCCTGAATGCGGAGTTCTACTTCCGCCCTGCCCGAACTGGCGCTTATTACGGTGATTCAAGCCACTTCTAAACGACCCATCATGCCGCACAAAGCACTCACTGACCTTAGCTTCCCGAACAATCATGTCACACTAAGCACTGCTGCCTCTTGATACGGTGACCTTAGCTTCCCAAACGACTCCTGTCACATTAAGCACCGCCTCTCGTTACGGTGGCTGGCCAACCCATGAGCGAGTCTTAGTCAGTCACACTGATGACTCTCCCCCCTGACCCTTCGCACCTCTCCTTCGGGTCTTTGTTCTCACCGTGTCATCCTCCTTCATCCTATGACCGTCATGCGAGCACTTCCACCGGCCCTTCCCTTCCCCCTACCCCCCTCCCACCCACCCACCCACCCACCCGCGTCCTCCTACGACGCTAAACGGCTTCCCTAAACGCCTTAGCGCCCTCCGCGGAAACACACTTCACCCTTAACTCCCACTCTGTCCCGCCCACCCTGTCGCCGCCCTGGCCGCTTCCCCGAGCCCATCCGGCGTCACACTCACGCCCCATCCGGCTCACCCACTCACTCTCCGGCGCCCATTATGGTGGATGGCAACAATAGGCCCTCCCCACGCCCGCCCCACGCCCCCACGCCCCTCCCCTCCCCTCCCCCCTACCTCTACTTAACGCGCGGCTCAGTCACCACAAACAACAGGTTACCGTCTCCCTCCCCTGCTCCTCCACTCCCTCCCCCTCCCCTTCCTCCGCCTCCCTCTCCCACTCCCCCTTCACCCTCCCCCCTCCTCCGCGCACGCCCTTTATCCCTCACGCACGCCTCTATTACTCGTCCTCTGCCTCTGTTATCTCGCTTCGCTGTCCATCAACCCCTTTCTCCTTCCCTCCCACCTTCCCTCCCTCCGTCCCTCCCTCCTTCCCTCCCTCCGTCCCTCATTCTCTGCCTCCCTCCCTCTCTTCGTTCCTCATTCCTTCCCTCCCTCATTCTCTCCCTCTCTACCCCCCCAACTCTCTCTCTCTCTCTCTCTCTCTCTCTCTCTCTCTCTCTCTCTCTCTCTCTCTCTCTCTCTCTCTCTCTCTCTCTCTCTCTCTCTCTCCAAACAGAATCCTAGCCCCTTCCTCTTACCCCTTACTGTCCCCTTCCCCCTCCCCTTCCCCTTTCACCTTCCCTAATATTCCCTCCTCTGACTCTCCTCTCCTCCCCCTTCCCTTCCCTCCCCCCTGATCCATCCTCTCCTCTTTCCTTTGCCTCCTTTCCTTCCCCAATATCCCCCATGCCCCCCACCCCACCTTCCCCCGACCCACGCGACCACCTCTTTGCCACCTGCCTCGCCAGCTGGTCCTGCACTTACAACCCGGAGGGACCTGCTTTCACCTGGTTCCACCTCACGCTCGTTGGGTCGAGGCCATGGGGGGTAGGGTGTGGGGTGGGGGAAAGGGAGGGGGAGGGGGAGCCGGGGAGGGTGGGATATATGTGTGTGTGTGTGTGTGTGTGTGTGTGTGTGTGTGTGTGTGTGTGTGTGTGTGTGTGTGTGTGTGTGTGTGTGTGTGTGTGTGTGTGTGTGCGCGCGCGCGCCTTTGTCTGTCTGCCAGTCACTCAGTCAATCTGTCTGTCATTCTTTTTGTTTGCTTCTTTTTAAGGATGTATATACACACTTGTAAGTACATACACATGTACGCACCGTATGGCTGCATGCATGAACGTAATAAGTAGGTATGTCAACATGAAGTGTTTGACAACACGGTAATGGTGGCAGAGGGTAAAGGGGACAGGTTGACAGCAGAGTAATCGCAGCGACAGAGGAATGGTAGCAGAGTGGTGAAGGAGGCATGTTGGCAGCAGGTTATTGATGATAGTGGTGTCAGAATCGCACATAGACAGGGGGTTATTATTGATAACGGTATCAGGGTGGTATGTTGGCAGATGGTTATTATTGATAACGGTGTTAAAGTGGCAGCAGGTTACTGGTGGCAGTAGCTTACAAGTGGCATGTCGGCAGCAGATTACTAGTGGCAGTAGTGTAAAGGTGGCACGTTGGCAGCAGGCTAATGGTGGCAGCAGGGCGAGGCGAGCAGCAGGCGTCCGCAACACATGGGAGCGGTACATCTCGCAGGCAGGCAGCACAAAGCACTGTTAATGAAAAGTAAAGCTGTCACCACAGCTGCGCCACAATGCCAGCGGTTACCATGCCTTGCTTCTTTTTTGTGGTTCCCGTCCATTTCGAACGAGGGGGGTAGGGGGAGAGGGGAGAGGGGAGAGGAGGGGGGAGTACCCTGCGCACTACACACTACACACTCTCATTACACACGCGCGTATTCGGGGAATGTACATGCCACACGTTCTGGCGATCCTGCATACTCCATGTGTGAAGCCATGGGGGGAGGGGGAGGGGGAGGTTGCGAGGGAGGGGAGGGTGGATGGGGAGGGGGAGGGTAGAAGGATCTGATCTCATCACATACTACCCTCCCCAACCTCTTTCCCTTTGTCTCTCTCTCTCTCTCTCTCTCTCTCTCTCTCTCTCTCTCTCTCTCTCTCTCTCTCTCTCTCTCTCTCTCTCTCTCTCTCTCTCTCCTTCTACTTCTCCTTCTCTCTTCTTATCCTTCTCCTTCTCCTTCTCCCTCTCCCTCTCCCTCTCCCTCTCCCTCTCCCTCTCCCTCTCCCTCTCCCTCTCCCTCTCCCTCTCCTCTCCTCTCCTCTCCCTCTCCTTCTCCTTCTCCTTCTCCTTCTCCTTCTCCTTTTCCCTCTCCCTCTCCCTCTCCCTCTTCATCTTCCTCTTCCTCTCCCTCTCCCTCTCCCTCATCCTCTCGTGTCATTAGAACTCAAATACCCCGGGTGATGTAAGCAAGCCCCCCCCCCCACCACCACCATCCCCGGGGGAAGTGACCCATCGCCGCAAGAGATCCTATCCTTCCCGAGGAGATCCTTGGCGTTGTCACCCGGGGGTCCTACACGCCTGCCGAGCGCCGCCACTTCTCAGCGCGAGACGCAAGATTCTAATCGCTCGAGACAACGGAATGCCGTCCGCCCTTCCTCCCTCTGTCTTTCCCTTTCGACTTCTCTCCCTCCCTTCCTCCCTCTGTCTCTCCATTCCTCCCTTTCCCTCTCTCAGTCCTTCTCACCGTTCCTCCCTTTCCCTCTCTCAGTCCTTCTCACCATTCCTCCCTTTCCCTCCCTCAATCCTTCTCACCACCACGACTTTCTTCCCTTCCTCTCATCCTCCCTCCCTGCATTCCTCTTTCTTCCCTCCTTCTCACTCTTCATTTAACCCTCCCTCCTTTCTTTCCTCCCTCCCTCCGTCCCTCCCTCCTTCCCACCATCCATCCACCCCCCTCCCTCGCTCCCTCCCTCCGTCCCTCCCTCCGTCTCTCCTTTCCTCCCTCCTTCCCACCATCCATCCACCTCCCTCCCTCTCTGCCCTTCCCTTTTCCCGCAACACCTGCAACCTGCAACATCAACCATGCGTCATTATTCACCAGATTCGGGCTTTACGCCGACGTCCGCCCCGCCTTGTCTCTCTCTCTCTCTCTCTCTCACTTGCTATCGCTTCCTCTCTCTCTCTCTCTCTCTCTCTCTCTCTCTCTCTCTCTCTCTCTCTCTCTCTCTCTCTCTCTCTCTCTCTCTCACTCTCTCACTCTCTCACTCTCTCACTCTCTCACTCTCTCACTTTCTCACTCTCTCACTCTCTCACTCTCTCACTCTCTCACTCTCTCACTCTCTCACTCTCTCACTCTCTCACTCTCTTGCTCTCTCGCTCTCTAGCTTTCGGTTTCTCTGGGCCATTACGTTGCGAACACTTGGCATGGGTGATAGGGAGGGGGAGGGGAGGGGAGGAGGGAGGAGGGAGGAGGGAGGAGGGAGAAGGGAGAAGATGGAGGGGAGGAATGGAAGGGAAGGAAGGAAGGGAAGAGAGGGAAGGAAGGAGGGAGAGGCAGCAGCAGCTTCAAAGTCCTCCCGGGGCTTCCACTGGCAGGTGCCATCTCTCCTCTCCCGTTCCTCCGTTCTCACTTCCTCTTTACCCCCCATCCCCACCCCCCACCCCACCCCGTTCCATTCCGTCTCCCAATTCTTTCTCCCTTCCTCCTCAACCTCCTTATTGCTGAACTTCTATATATCTTTTTTTCTTTTTCCTCTTTTTGTTCGTCTCCCTCCTTACGCCGCACCTCAAGCCTTGTTCCTTGGTTTCCCTCTCCTCTCCTCCCTCTTCTCCTCCTTCTCTTCTACCCCTTTCCTTTCCTCTTTTCTTCCCTCTTCCTCCCTCCCTGTTTTTTCCCCCCTCCTCCACTTCCTCTCAGTCTCCATTCTCCCTCTTCTCTCCTTCCTTCACCATCCTCCACATCCTTCTTCCTTCCTTCCCTTCCTCCCTTTCTCTTCGTCTAAGCTTCTCTATGCTCAACCCATCCACCCTCCCTCCCTCCCTCCCTCCCTCCCTCCCTCACTCACTCACTCACTCACTCACTCACTCATTCACTCACTCACTCACTCCCACACCCACGGTGGCAAACCTCCTCCGTCGAGGGCGCCGCTGTGTCGTTTCACCTTGATCCTGCGCGAGCCCTCCGCACCTGCCACCTAATACTGTTGACGCGCCTGCACGCCGGGGTGGGGTGGGGGGTGGGGGCTTCCTTACCTGTAGGGAGGGAGAGGGAGAGAGAGGTTAGAATCCCGACCATTAATGCGGGGACTAGTGTGTGTGTGGGGGGGGGGGAGAAGGAAGGGGGAAGGGGTAGAAAGAGGTGGTTAGGGGGGGAAAGGGGAGGGAGGGAGAGGTGAGGGAGAGAGAAATGGGGAAGGAGAGAGAGGAAAAAAAAGAGAGGTGAAAAGGGAGAATGGGGAAGGGAAGGTAGAGAGAGAGAGGTAGGGAAAATGGGAGGAAGATGGAGAGTGTCGATAGGTGGGGAGATAGAGAGTCACCAGAGAGAGGGGGGGGGGGGGGAAAGGGCTGAAAGCGAGGAGATGGGACGAGGAAGAGAAATGGGGAGTGAGAAGAAGAAAGAGAGAGACGGGGAGTGGGAAGAGTGAAGAGGGGAGAAAGAAAGTGGGAAGAGAGAAGAGGAAAGCGGAAAGAGGAAATAGAGGAGAGAGAAAAAGAGGACAGGGAAGACGGGGGTGAAAAGAGGAAAGAAGGAAGAGGAGAGTAGGAAGAGAAAAGGAAGGAGAAGGAGAATTGGGGAGAAAGAGAGGAGTGGGAAAAGAGGCGAAAGGAGAGAGAGAGAGGGGAGAGGGCGAGAGACAGATTACCAGAGTTTGGTCAGTCTGCAACAACCTAGCAACACGGAACAGATCCCGGGAAATTAACCCCATGTCATATACCATTTACTTTATCCACCAAGGATTTATGCATGGCTGGAAATCAAGAGCCGTAAAATGAAGAAGAAAAAAACCCCGGGAACACACATGCACTAACAAACACACACATACATCGAAGTGTGGATAGCAACCATTAAAACGGATTACATACAACATACACATAGATATACAGCATACAACATACATATAGCCTTACATATAGCATACAACATATATATAGCCTCACATACAGCATACAGCATAGATATAGCCTCACATACAGCATAAAGCATAGATATAGCCTCACATATATCATACCATATAGATATAACATCACAAACAGCATATAGCATAGAATATCACATATATATAGCCTCATTCATAGCATATAACATATATATAAGCTAACATACAGCAAATAACGTATGTATAGACTCACATAGAGCATACAGCATAGTTATAGCCTCACATACAGCATACCACATAGACATAACTTCACATACAGCATAGATATAGCCTCACACACAGCATACCACATAGATATAACTTCACATACAGCATAGATATAGTCTCGCATCCTCCGCACACCCGCTTCCTAACAAAGACTCGTCGCACATCCTGAGATCGAGGCCGAGGCTATTGTGAGATGAAAGGTGGGAGAACTATGCGTGCAAGGCAGGAAGAGGTGGAGGAGGAAGAGGAGGTGGAGGAGGAGGAGGAGGAGGAGGAGGAGGAGGAGGAGGAGGAGGAGGAGGAGGAAGAGGAGGAGGAGGAGGAGGAGGAGGAGGAAGAGGAAGAGGAAGAGGAAGAGGAAGAGGAGGAGGAGGAGGAGGAGGAGGAGGAGGAGGAGGAGGAGGAGGAGGAGGAGGAGGGGGAGGGGGGGAGGAGGAGGGGGAGGAGGAGGGGGAGGAGGGGGAGGAAGAGAAGAAGAAAAAGAAGAAGAAGAGAAAGAAGAAGAAGGAGGAGGAGAAGGTGGAGGTGGTGGAGGAGGAAGTGGTGGAAGAGGTAGAGGAGGAGGAGGAGGAGGAGGAGGAGGAGGAGGAGGAGGAGGAGGAGGAGGAGGAGGAGGAGGAGGAGGAGGGGACGGAGGAGGAGGAGGAGGAGGGGAAGGGGGAGGGGGAGGGGAGGGGGACGGGGAGAAGAGGAAAAAAAAGAAGGAGGAGGAGGAGAAGAGGAAAAAAAGAAGGAGGAGGAAGACGAGGAGGAGGAGGAGGAGTAGGAGAAGGGGGAGGGGGGGTAGTGGAAATAGCCGATTAGTAAGAGATTAGTAAGTAGAACAATGAGAAAAAAAGAAAGAGAAGAAGAGGAAGATAAAGAAGAAAAAAAAGAGGAGGAAGAGGAGGACGAAGGAGAGGCGCGGGCGGCGGGCGTGAGGGGCGAGCACAGGCGAGGCTGACGTCGCATAATGATCACGAGAACACCATTACTGACACCTCCTCCCCTGCTGCTACCTCCTCCCTCTCGTTCTCCTTCTTCTTCTTTTTCTTCTCCATCTCTCCTCCTTTTCCTCCCCTTCCTCTCTTCCCCCTTTCCTTTCCCTCTTCTTCTTCCTCCTCGTCGTCTTCCTTCTTTTCCTTTTTAGTTTCATTTTTTCTTCTCTTTCTTCTATTTTTTCTCCTTTTCCGATTCCTTCTCCTCCCCCTCCCCTTCCCCCTCCCCTCCCCCTCCTCCTCCTCCTCCTCCTCCTCCTCCTCCTCCTCCTCCTCCTCCTCCTCCTCCTCCTCCTCCTCCTCCTCCTCCTCCTCCTTTGCCACTGTCGCCGCTCAGGTTACAATTAAAGCCTTCTTCCTCGCCTTTAAGCCTCCCCCTCCTCCCCTCCTCCCCTCCTCCCCGTCATCCTAGCGTCCCCAACAAAAGGCCTTGGTGAGAACTCTGGCCTCTCTCTCTTACGTGAACTCGCCGTCGCCAAAACAACAACAAAAAACAAACGAACAGCCCTTCTCCCCTCCCCCCATATTTAAAAAAAGGAGAACAAAAGTGGAGCTAAAAACGCAAACTCGCACAAACGAGAGTTGGCTCAGGAAAAACGAGGTGAGGGTTTCCTGGGCCTCCCTGTGCGTGCGGGAGCCCTCGGGCGCTCGAGAAGACACAAAGACACCGCACCGCCCGGCCACCGACAGCCAAGACACACGCACGTAGACACAAACTCACTTTTTTCGCTACATACACACGGAGACACACAAATACTTACTCACACGTACCTTGCACATGCACGCAAGAATATGCACTAGCACACAAATTCATTCTTTCCCTACATACACACACATACATAAGCACAAACACACAAGCACAAATACATACTCACACCAACCTTGCACGCCCTAACACACTCTCAGTCACGCACACACTGCAAACGCGTAAACATGAACACACAAACAGGTACTCGCAAGCAGTTCGCAAACACGAACCGCAAACAGTTCTTCCCCCTCCATTCAAGAGCCACATGTGATGCAACGAGCCATCGCCACCCCCCTCTATCCTTCAGTCCTCCTGTCCACCAAGCAAGCAAGCAAGCGGCGCCCCCTTGTGCCATGACGACCCGACGCACCGATGGCCGCCGCCTGGGCCATCAGCGCCCCTGGGGCCTCCCGCGGAGTACTATCCATCATCCCGGGCCGAACAGACCCCACCTCTGCGCCACTGACACCACATCCCCTCCCCCACCCCTAACAACATGGTCGCGTGACTCACAGACACACTCACATACACACAGTCGCAAGCACGCGCGCACATGCACGCGTTCGCATGCACACACACACATACACACACACACACACACACACACACACACACACACACACACACACACACACACACACACACACACACACATATACACGGGCATCGGCGGAGAGGGAGAGGATGTACTCTCTGGCATGGAACACACAAAGACGATGAGGGGGGAGGGGGAAGGGGCTGAGGAGGTAGGGGGAGGGAGAAAGGGAAGGACGGGGGTTGAGGTATGAAGGGAGGAGGTTTAGAGAGGAAGAGGGAAGGAGTAAGGAAGAAGGAGGAAGGGGGCATAAGGAGGGAGGGAATGGGTGGGGGCTGAAGGAGGGAGGAAAGGAGGGAGTAACGGATTTAAGGAGGAAAAGGAAGGAGTGACTGGAGGCGTGAGAAGGAGAAAGGAGAACGGGGGAGCTTAAAAAGGGGGGAGGAGGGTGGAAGTGGAGGGCTTGATTAGAAAGGGAGGGAGGGAGGGAGGTAGGGAGAAGGAGCTTTATGAGGGGGAGGGGAGGGAGAGGAACTGATCACTTTCAGGGGAAGCGAAGAATTTGCTTAATTTCGCGGCTGAAGCGTGCACTGGGGTTAGCTCGATTCCCAGCCTCTCAGAACCCGTTGGTGAAGTCAGATAACGCCGGTCGACAGACAGACACCAAGGGTTTGTGGATCTCTCTCTCTCTCTCTCTCTCTCTCTCTCTCTCTCTCTCTCTCTCTCTCTCTCTCTCTCTCTCTCTCTCTCTCTCTAACCCATATTTTCACTTTCTGTTTCACTCCCCTCGTCTTTGCGGAGTCACTTCCCACGCGGGCTCGAGAGAATGATATAGGCCAAGAGGCGACCCTCACTACTCAAAAACGAAAAATTAAAAAAAATAAAAAGGGGGAAATAGAAAAGGAAAAAGCAAAGAAAAAAAATCCGCGGGAGGTAGGCAGGTTTACCCAAGCAGGAAGGCAAGCCAGGCCAGGCAGACAGGCAGGAAAAAGATGGCGAGTGCTACACAGATAAAAAAAAAATGGAAAAAGGGGGAAGGGGGTTTAAAAAAAGGGGTAAAGGGGTGGGGAAATGGAGGTAGGGAGGAGGGGGAAGGGAGGTAGGGAGGAGGGGGAAGGGAGGTAGGGAGGAGGGGGAAGGGAGGTAGGGAGGAGGGGGAAGGGAGGTAGGGAGGAGGGGGAAGGAAGGAAGGGATGAGGGGGAAGGGAGATAGGGAGGAGGGAGAAGGGAGGTAGGGAGGAGGGGGATGGGGAAGGGAAGAAGGGGAATGGAGGCAGGGAGGAGGGAGAAGGGAGGTAAGGAGGAGGGGAAGGGAGGTAGGGAGGAGAGGAAGGGAGGTAGGGAGAAGGGAGGTAGGGAGGAGGGGGATGGGGGGAAGGGAGGTAGGGAGGAGGGAGATGGGGGAAGGTAGGTAGGGAGAAGGGGGAAGGGAGGTAGGGAGGAGGGGAAAGGGAGACAGGGAGGAGGGGGGAGGAGGAGGGAGGGGAGGGAGGAAAGGCCATCAACAAGGAGAGAGATAAAATGAAAGAGCGGCTTGAGCGCTGAGTCACATCTAAGCCCGTGTGTCAGTTTCTTCTCGGTTACCCAGAGACGAAGAGGAAAAAGGAGAGGGAGAGGAGACGGAATGATGGTGGATGTAGACGAGAGAAGGATAAAAAGGAGGAGGGTGGGGGAGGAAAGTAGGAAGAGAGAGGATGGGGGGTGGGAGGAAAGGAGGGAGGGAGGGTAGGAGGAAAATATAGGGTTGGGAATGGGAGGAAGGGAGGAAAGGAAGGAGGGAGAAAGGGAAGGCAGGAGAGAGAGAGAGAGAGAGAGAGAGAGAGAGAGAGAGAGAGAGAGAGAGAGAGAGAGAGAGAGAGAGAGAGAGAGAGAGAGAGAGAGAGAGAGAGAGAGAGAGAGAGAGAGAGAGAGAGAGAGAGAGGAGAGAGGGGAATAAGAGAGAAGAAAGAGAGAGAGGGAGAGAGAGAGAGAGAGAGAGAGAGAGAGAGAGAGAGAGAGAGAGAGAGAGAGAGAGAGAGGAGAGAGAGAGAGAGAGAGAGAGGAGAGAATAAGAGAGAGAGAGAGAGAGAGAGAGAGAGAGAGAGAGAGAGAGAGAGAGAGAGAGAATAAGAGGGAGAGAGAGAAAGAAACTAAGTTAGAAAAACCAAACCACGAAAGAAGGCATACCTCCAACACATGCAACAGTAAACAACAAAATCATCACTGAAAAAAAAAATCGCACAGTAACACCTCTACCGCTGTTGCTCCCCTACAAAAAGCAACAAGGGAGAAAAAAGGGGAAGAAATGCCCCTAGCGAACCCCTGCCCCTCGAAAGTCTGAGATGACGTAACGCCCCGTGGCAGGTGCGCGAGAGGCGGCGACGTGACAGGTGTGAGCGAGATGGAGATGCCATGCGGAGGAGGAGGGGGAAGGGGAGGAGGAAGAGGAAGAAGAGGGGGAGCGGGAGGAGGAGAAGGAAGAGGAGGAGGAAGAGGAGGAGGAGGAAGAGGAGGAGGAGGATGAGGAGAGAGAGAGAGAGAGGAGGAGGAGGAGGAGGAGGAGGAGGAGGAGGAGAGAGGAGGAGAGAGGGAGAGGAGGAGGAGAGGAGAGGAGGAGAGAGAGAGAGAGAGAGAGGTGGAGGAGGAGGAGGAGGAGGAGGAGGAGGAGGGAGAAGAAGAAAAAGATAAGTAAGATATGGAGGAGGAAGAGGAAGAGGAGAGGGAGGAAATCAGACCCAATGTGACACGAGATTAACGATATAATTTTTTTTTCTTGAGGGAGTAGTGGAGGGGTGTCTTCATTACAAAAAAAGTCTCTTTTCACTTCACACGTTTTAAAGCGTTTCCCTAACTGTGTTTTGCTGAAGGATGAAGGATGTCGTGGCTGCGTTGTCAGGATTTATACATCGGTCAGTCCGTTGTCAATCCTCTCCGAGTGGAAGTAGAGAGAGAGAGATAGAAAGAGAGAAAGAGAAAGAGAGAGAGAGAGAGAGAGAGAGAGAGAGAGAGAGAGAGAGAGAGAGAGAGAGAGAGAGAGAGAGAGAGAGAGAGAGAGAGAGAGAGAGAGAAAGAGAAAGAGAAAGAGAGAGATGAGAGACGAAGGAGAGAGAGAGTTAGAGCCTGGCGAGAAGAGAGAGAGAGAGAGAGAGAGAGAGAGAGAGAGAGAGAGAGAGAGAGAGAGAGAGAGAGAGAGAGAGGAATCAACTGCTTGGTAACAACAGCGACGAAGCAAAATGAAACCAACGAACGAAGATAAACGGACGCAACCTCAATCTTGATT
>NW_028234427.1:29439582-29447082 GCF_977035675.1 Penaeus japonicus | reverse complement strand
CCCTCCTACCCCTTTTCCCCTTTTCCCCTCTCCCCCTCGCCCCCTCCCCCACTTGCCACACGCCACGGGAGATCCCCCCTCCCCTCCTCCCTCGAGCGTCCGCCAGTCATAACACACACACACACGCCACGACCCTGCGACATTATAGTTTTTGATGCCTGGGACAACGAGTTGGTGGTGGAATGGGGGGGGGGTGGAGGAAGGGGAGGGAGGAAGTGGAGGAAGAATAGGGAGGTAACAAGGGAGGGAAGGGAACGAAGAGGGAGGTCCAGTCGCTTGTTGGAGATGAGAGTGAGGACTTCTTCGCTAACATGTCCAATTACCTCCGTCCCGCACAAACATAAAATAATACACGAAGAAAAGAAAGAGGAAGAGGAAGAAGTGGAAGAATCCTACTTGGCCATTCCCTCTTTACTCCCCCTTTCCCTCCACTCCATGTGATTCAAACCCCCCTTTCCCTCTCCACTCTCAACTTACTCTCACTCCATCACACCCCGATACCCCCTCCATCACCCGATTCCCCCCCCCTAAAACTATAACCCGCCCCCCACCCCCCCCCCCTACCCCCCCCCCCCCCCCCCCCAACAACCGATCCCCCCCCCCCGATCCCCCCCGAACGAACCCCCCCCGCACCGACTCCGTCCCCCTCCCTTCCTTCCCGGTCCCTCCCTCTTGAGCCAATGTAGCAGAGGCGGGCCAGCGGCAGTAGAGCGTGGTGGCTGGTGATCCGTTAAACCCAAGCACGCACACACGCACGCACGCACACGCACACGCACACACACACACACACACGGGCCGGCCGTCTCACACCCACACCTCTCACAGGGAGGAGCTGAAGGGACAAGGGGTGGGGAGGGGTGGAGAGGCTCCTAGCGGCACTCAGAGGACGGAGCCAGCCTGGCATGGCGCATCCCGACCCCCTCCCTCTCTCCCTCTCCCTCTCCCTTTCCCTCTCCCTCTCCCTCTCCCTCTCCTCTACCCTCTCCACCCGTCTCGTCCCTCTCCCTCTTCCCTCCCTCTCTCTTCCCACTCCTCCCTCTCCCTCTCCCTCTCCCTCTCCCTCTCTCTCACTGTATTTGTTGCTTAGTATAAACTCCGCCGTTTGGGAGAAACTTGGTACTACTTGGGTCCACGGGCGGCGAGGGAGGGGGAAGGGAGAGGGAGGGGGGGAAGGAGGAGTGCCAGGGTGCCTCAGAGGGAGAGGAAGAAACGGAGATGACACAGAGCACTTGCATCCCCCAACCCTTTGGCTTACCACCCCTTCCCTCCACTCCTTCCCACCCTTTCCCCCTTCCCCTCCCCTCCCCCTCCCATCCCATCCCTGTCATCCCTTTCTCAAACCCTCCTCCCTCCTCCCTCCTCCTTCCTCCCAACTCCTACCTCCGCCCCCCCCCCCTCTCTCTAAAAAAAAGGAACACGAGAGGCTATATATGAAGCTGGAGTTGAAGAAAATCCAGAGCGAACAAGGAGGCAACGGAAGTCTTGGAGAAGGAAAAGAGGGGAAGGAGTGCTAGGAGGAGGGGGTTATTAAACTATTGGGGGGAAGGGGAGGTGGGATGGGTTTTTGGGGAAGTGGTCTTGGCGGGGGTCTGAGTGGGGGGCCTACAGGGGTCCCGTGTGGGGGGTCTGAGGGGAAGCTTGGAAGGAGAGACGAAAGAAAAGGAGGGAGTGAAAGAAGAAAGGAATGGGGGGAGGGAGTTAGGGAGTTTGGGAGGGAGGAAAAGAGAGACGAGAGGAAGGGAGAGGGGAAAGGGAAAAAAATGAAGGGATAGTGGGAGAGGGGGAAGAGTGAGTAGGTAGGAGAAAGACAAGGGAGGGAGGAAGGAGGAAAGGATAGGTAGGAAGGAAAGAGGAAAGGAAGGAGAGGGGGGAGAGAGAGGGGAAGGAGGGAGAGTGCGGAGGTTGCAAGCCACTCTGGAAGTCTACGGGAACTTACTGCCGCAATTAAGTCGTCGGGACCCCCACCAAGTATTTACGAGGCACAGGAACTCGCTGGAGGAGGTAGGGAGGGAGCGAGGGAAGGAGGGTGGGATGGGGGGGATGGGGGAAGGTCGACGCGGCCAGACAGGTACAGCTCCTTGTGCGGGGTCGTGTGTGCATCGTGTACGTGCGAATGTGCAAACGTACATGACTATTGTACAAGGAAGATGGATAGATCAGCGAGGGAGTCGAGTGGAGAGTGGCAAGGGGAAAAAGAGGGAGAAAAAGAGACTCGTCGAGTTAATTGTAGCCTGTTACCTCTCGCGGAAGCACATTGTCTCCGTGGCGCGCTGCGGGGAATTAGGCCGCCATGGTCTAAGTGTGTGAGTGTGAGTGTGAGTGTGAGTGTGAGTGTGAGAGTGAGTGTGAGAGTGAATGTGAAAGTGAGTGTGAGAGTGAATGTGAGAATAAGAGTAAGAGTATGAGTGAGAGTGAGAGTGAGAGTGAGAGTGAGTGTGAGTGTGAGTGTGAGTGTGAGTGAGTGTGAGAGTGAGTCAGAGTGAGAGTTAGAATAAGAGTAAGAGTGAGAGTGAGAGTGAGTGTGAGTGTGAGTATGAGTGTGATACGAGTGCATAAGCACTTGCGGGTTCGCATGTGTGCGTGCGTTTAGTGAGTGTGAATGGCGTGCGAGCGAGTCACGCCGCGAGGGCGAGCGCCGGTACAACCCCCTCCCCCCCACAGGGTGAGGGCGGCGGAGGTCAGGGGTGAGGGCGGCCGCGCCCAGAGGAACTCGAGGGAGCGACTGCGGCCTCGCCCTCCGCGCCCCGGTGATGCGTCGGGGTGCGTGACCACCTTCCTGCGGAGGGCGGGGCGGGGCGTACCTCTTCCCCCTTCCCCCTCCCCCTCCTACGGTACCGTAACGAGTCACGCCTCAACTTTCCTCTTTCCTGCCTCCCTCTACCTCTCCCCCTCTCCCCTCCCCCCTCCTTCCCTTTTTCCTTCCCTTCCCTCCCCCACAAGTCGCCCCCAACCAGGCTTTCACCCCCCCTCCTCCCTCCCTCCCGCCCGCCCGCCCTTTCGCCGAAACCCATCTTGCATCCTTCCTGACACGCTCCGTCGCCCCGTCACGCGATCGCCGCTTTCGGTGCCGACTCCGCCGTCGCCGTTTGTCGGGGAGGAGGGAGGGGCAGGAGGGGGTAGAGGAGGAGGAAAGGAAGGGAGGAGGAAAGAAGAGAATGGGGGGGGGGGCAGGAAGAAGGGAAGGGGAGAGATAGGGGAGAGGGGGAAGAGGCGCATGAGAAGAAGAGAGGGAGAGAAGGAGAGGAGCAAGAGAGGAGAGGGAAGAGAGGAGGGGAGGGGAGATTAATGTAGCATCGTCCCGGGCGGCGAGGGAAAAGGGCAGGCGAGGTAAGGAGATGTCGCCGCAGCCGCTGCCGCCGCCGCCGCAGCGCTCCCGTGCAAGGCGAAGGTGCGGCGACACGGATTACTGGGATGCCGTCCCCACTGTCTCCCTCCCGCCGCTTGCATCTTTAATGTAGCAGATGCTCTCAGGATCACGCACCTCACTTGCCCTCTCGCTCTCTTGCTCTCGCCCTCTTTCTCGCTCTCTCGCTCTCCCGCTCTCCCGTTTTCGCCCTCTCTCTCTCTCTCTCTCTCTCTCTCTCTCTCTCTCTCTCTCTCTCTCTCTCTCTCTCTCTCTATCTATCTATCTATCTATCTATCTCTCTCTCTCTCTCTCTCTCTCTTTCGCTCTCTCTCTACCTCTGCAGATACCAAGTACCTGCTGCTCATCACCAACAATTCAATCCCCTCCCCCCTCCCCCCTCCTTCCTTCCTCCTTCCCTCTCCTTTCCCTGTCATGGGACTTGGCGCCCCTCCCCCATGTCTGTACACCCGCAGAACCCCTGTCATGACACCAGTCAGCCGCACCCCAGCCGCACAACACACACACACACACTCACACACACGCAAGCATGCATACACACACACACACACACACTCAAACGCACGCAAGCATGCACACACACACACACACACACCTAAACTACCCACAACGCACACATACAAATGCCTTCCCCTATCCCTACATACCAATGCCCCACAGGCTTCCCCCCTCCCCCATACACACATACTAATACCCCAGCCCCCCACAACACCCCTCCCCTCGATCCAAATCCTCCTGCCACCCCCGCCACCCCCACGGCGCCCCCCGCACGCACACGCCACCGCACGCATTCTGCCTCGCTGGGGCTCCTTGCCACATCCTCTCACCTCTTCGTGCGCCCTTATCTCTTTCAGAACTTTCTCGCCGCACGCTAAGCTCGGACGTTCATCCTGTCTCTCCGCCACAATGGAGGCGCTCTGTTCCCCTACCACATACCACGGACGTCTCGCCCCTTCAACCCGTCTCTCCCTCTCGCTCTCGCTCTCGCTCTCGCTCTTTCTCTCGCTCTCTTTCTGTAGGTTTCTTTCCTTCTTTATGTCTGTCTCTTTTCTTTCTTTTTCTTTCTTTCTTTATTTATTTAGACTGTTTGACCGTTCGTCTCTCTCTCTCTCTCTCTCTCTCTCTCTCTCTCTCTCTCTCTCTCTCTCTCTCTCTCTCTCTCTCTCTCTCTCTCACCACATTCCAGAACCTCCCTTTTATATTCTCTGCCACAACCTAGATTTTCCCCTCTCCTCCTACCTCCCTCTCTCACCCTGCCCTTCCTCCCTCTCCACCTCAAAACATACCTCCTTCTCCTCCTTCTTCACTCTCTTCCACCCATCCACCTACCCTCCCCGGCCTTCGCTCGCTCCCTCCCTCCCTCCCTCCCTCCCTGCCTCCTTCCCTTCCTCCCTCCTTCCCTCCGTGCCCTCCCTAGCCTTCGCTCCCAGCCTAGCCCGACCCTTCCCCTCCCACGACCCTCGGCCGGAATACTAACAACGTTCTCACCACGACCACCCTAATCTGCCCCCTTGCATCCGCCCCCCCCCCTCTCTCTCCCTCGCCCACGCACACCCTTCACCCTGCCTGGATCCCCTCTGCTCCTACGGACGCCGTGACAGAGTAGCGGCCGCGGCAGGATAAACAAATCAACGTCCTGGATCCTCGTTGTGACAGTGTCCTTCCCAGCGTCGGGAGCTCCTCCCACTCCTCATTCTTCTTCTTCTTTTTTTCTTTCCTTCTTTTTCTTCATTTACTTTTTTTTTTCTTTCTTTCTTTCTTCTTCTTCTTCTTCTTCTTCTTCTTCTTCTTCTTCTTCTTCTTCTTCTTCTTCTTCTTCTTCTTCTTCTTCTTCTTCTTCTTCTTCCTCCTACGGTGCCTCCGCTGCGTCGAGCACCTGAGGAGAAGGGCCGAGGGCGACGGGGCATTAGCTGCGGTCGCGCCTCCGCTGTGCGTAACGCCGCCATCGGGGCGGGCGGCGACCCTCGCTAAAAATGGAGGCGAGGGCTTGAACTTGTGAGATTTTTCCCGATCACCCTCTCCTTTCCCTTCCCTCGCGCGCCCTCGTTCCGTCTGCAGTCTCTCTGGTCCCCTTCCCACCCCTTCCCTTCCTCCTCAGCAGCCGCACTACATTGCGTGTTCCCTTCCCCTTCTTCTCTCCTTCAACCGTCGCATCGAAACCATTTACTCTGGACCCTTGCTTTTTCCCTCCGCACGTGTAGACACCCACGAGAAACGCTGTAGACACTACACGCGCAATATACTTACACTACACATACACACAGGAGGCCCAAATATGCAAAAGTACACCTCAGACACTACCCACACCCGGCCTGCCTCCAGCCAGTTTCCCCTCCCAAGTCCCATCTGCCCTCACGGCCACTCTTGCACCGCATTCGATTGGTCTGGCCTACTGTTACCCTCGTGGACGTTGACCGACCTTCCTCCTCCACCTCCTCCAACCCCAGCTGCCACGCATACGAATGGCGAATCAGAATCATGATAATGAAACCGACGAATATCAGAGAAGAAGAAGAAGACGAAGCAGCAGAAGCAGCGAAGTGCATAACGAGAAGAAGTAAGAGCGAGTAAGAAGAAAGAAGCAGACGAAAAGTACGAAGAAGCCACGCAAGAGCACCAGACCGATGAAGCCGAATCCAAGACGCCGCCGTCCGCGTCAAGCATCCGCCGTAAGAAGGTAGAGGTAAGAGGTTCGAGGTCGAGGAACGCTTACACCTCTTACTTCCTCTCTTCCTCTTCATCTCCTTCTTCTCTTTACCCTTCCCATTTCCTCTCTATACCCCTCCCCTTTCACCTTCTGCCTCTCTCCCTCTCCCTTTTCCCTCTTCTTCCCTTTCCCTCCACACTTTCCCTTCACCTTCTCTCCTCCTCTCCTCCAACCTTCCACCCTCTTCCCCTCCTCTCCTGACGGGTCCGTCTCCTTCATTCTCCATTACACACACTACACGTTGCGGACCATTACCAGAGCGGGGCCATCACACGCACCCATTACTAAACCTAGTACAGGTTCATTCCTGCCCTTACTGCCCCATCAAACATAATTTAGTCCCGCTATCACCGACGCCCAGACTCGACTGCTCACTCTATCTCCCTCCCACTCGCCGCCCTGCCTTTGTCGCCTCTCTCGCTCTTCTCTCTCCCCCGCTCTCTCGCTCTCTTGCTCTCGCCCTCCTTTCTCGCAGCTCTCGCTCTCCCCGCTCTCTCCCCAACCGCTTGCTCTCCGCCCTCTTGGTCTCTCGTCTCTCGCTCTCCGACCCGTTTTCGCCGCTCTCTCGCTACTCTCTCTCTCTCTCTCTCTTCTCTCTCTCTCTCTATCTCTCTCTCATCTCTCTACTATCTCTCTCTCTCTCTCTCTCCTCTCTCTCTCTTCGCTCTCCTCTCTAACCTCTGCAGATACCAAGTACCTGCTGGCACATCACCAACAATTCAATCCCCTCCCCCCTCCCCCCTCCTTCCTTCCTCCTTCCCTCTCCTTTCCCTGTCATGGGACTTGGCGCCCCTCCCCCATGTCTGTACACCCGCAGAACCCCTGTCATGACACCAGTCAGCCGCACCCCAGCCGCACAACACACACACACACACTCACACACACGCAAGCATGCATACACACACACACACACACACTCAAACGCACGCAAGCATGCACACACACACACACAAACACCTAAACTACCCACTAAACTGCACACATAACCAAAAAATGCCTTCCCCTATCCCTACATACCAAAATGCCCCACTAGCGTTCCCCCCTCCCCATACACACATACTAATACCCCAGCCCCCCACAACACCCCTCCCCTCGATCCAAATCCTCCTGCCACCCCCGCCACCACCCCCACGCGCCCCAACCACCACCTCACGCCACCGCACGCATTCTGCCTCGCTGGGGCTCCTTGCCACATCCTCTCACCTCTTCGTGCGCCCTTATCTCTTTCAGAACTTTCTCGCCGCACGCTAAGCTCGGACGTTCATCCTGTCTCTCCGCCACAATGGAGGCGCTCTGTTCCCCTACCACATACCACGGACGTCTCGCCCCTTCAACCCGTCTCTCCCTCTCGCTCTCGCTCTCGCTCTCGCTCTCGCTCTCGCTCTCGCTCTCGCTCTCGCTCTTTCTCTCACTCTCTTTCTGTAGGTTT
>NW_028234427.1:29424582-29429582 GCF_977035675.1 Penaeus japonicus | reverse complement strand
CTTCTTCTTCTTCTTCTTCTTCTTCTTCTTCTTCTTCCTCCTCTTTAACACCCCCTACCCCGTCCCTTCTTCACCCAACTTTGAGACATCTCGCGAGAGAGGAGGAAGACGGCAAAAAGAAGAGCAAGGAAGGAGGTAGAAGAGGGTGGAGGAAGACGAGGAAACGAGCAAGGAAGACGGAAGAAAGGAAAATTGAGCCATAACAGCGGAGGAAGATCTAGGAAAACGAGCAAGGAAGACGGAAGAAGGAGGAGGAGGGCGAGGAAGCGAGTAAGGAAGGAGGGAAAAAAAGGAGGAAGGCGAGGAAGAGAGTAAGGAAGGAGGAAGAAAGAGGAGGAAGGCGAGGAAACGAGCACGGCAAGCACGGCCAGAATGCGGACGCCAGGCTTCCGACGGCTCTCAGCGAGCAACGACGGACGGCCGCCGGAGGGAAGAAGGCTCGCCGCGATCCAGACGGAGGAAGAATACTTCGGCCGCGCGGTAGCGCGCCCTTCCGTTTGTGCCTCTGCTGCCAGTCCTTTTTCCGCCTTCTGCCCGGCACTGCTCGGAGGCTTGCTATCGACCGGCCTGCTTCTGTGCCGCGCGACCTTCCTTCGGACTGTCCGTCGTCCTCTCGACGATTCCGTTCGTCTTCCTTGCTCAGGAGGAAAGGAGGAGGAGGCAAAGGGCGAGGACGAAGGCTTGGCTCGCGTGGGCAGCGGCAAAAGGGGTCGTGGCTCGTGAGCTCAGTTAGCTGCTGCTGCCGTAGCTCTCTCGCTCGTGCCGTTGATGTGGGTGGCAGCGAGGGAGGGAGGAGGGGTGAGGGGGGGTAAGGAAGGGTGGGAAGCAGGAGGGGGGGAGGATAAGGAAGGGTGGGAAGCAGGAAGGGGGAGGGGGGAGGATAAGGAAGGGTGGGAAGCAGGAGGGGGGAGGGGGGGAGGGTAAGGAAGGGTGGGGAGCAGGAGGGGGTAGGAGGGGGGAAGAAGCAGGAGGGGGGAGGGGGCAGCCAGAAAAGGTTCAGAAATGAGAGTTATCGACTTGGTAACACCTGATGTGCGTTCGGCACTTCATCCACATACTACACAGGTACACACAGGTGCATACAGCCGCGCACATACACACTTATGCACCCTGAGACAGACGTTCTTATCGAAATGGATTCCAAATCATTAGATCCAACTATTATAACCTAAACACAAATTAAACCTCGAGATTCACCACGCGGGAAAACAAATCAAAATCAAAACAAAACGTTTACATAATACATGAAATTGATAAAATGATTAGAAATATTGGATAACACCACGAGAAAAATAATAATTCTTCCGAAAACAAAAAAACAAAAAACAGGAACCACGGCCAAGCACTGCGCTAAACGGACTCGCGAGTGACAACGCCATCAGAACAAAACCCAAATTAGGTCGTAAGAATCAGACGACCCATTGCCCCCTCCCCCCTCCCCCCTCCCCTTCCCTCTACCCCTCTTCCCTCAGCCTCTAACCCTCCCTCCGTCCCTACCTCCCCCTCTATCTCACCCTCTCTTCACCCCGCTCCCGTCCTCTCCCCCTCTACCCCTCCACCTCCCATCCCGCTCCCCCTCTACCTATCCTCCTCCCCCTCCCCTCCCTCTACCCCCCTCCACACAAAAAAAAGAAAAAAAAAGGCAGCCGAACCGTCCCTGAATATCTAATGAATGGCGGGCGGGATGAAAGCAACACCCTCGGCACCAGCGGATTCCGTCGCGGCCGGAGAAGGACTTGGGCGCCGGGAAGCTACTCCAGTTAAGAAGCGCGGGGTTAGACTTCGCTCTCTCTCTCTCTCTCTCTCTCTCTCTCTCTCTCTCTCTCTCTCTCTCTCTCTCTCTCTCTCTCTCTCTCTCTCTCTCTCTTTCTGTGTCTATCTATATATCTATCTAGCTAGCCAGCTAGCTATATATCTATCTATCTAACTCTCTCTCTCTCTCTCTCTCTCTCTCTCTCTCTCTCTCTCTCTCTCTCTCTCTCTCTCTCTCTCTCTCTCTCTCTCTCTCTCTCTCTCTTTCTCTCTTTGTCTCTGCCTCTTTCAAGAAGAAAAAGAGATAGAGGAGGAAGAGGCGACAAAAATAGAAGAAGAAGAAGAAGGTGTTGAGAGTGAGATCCCGTTACAGGGTTGTGCATGTAGATGGAGCTTCCATATGTCTCTCTCGCTCGCCCTCTCTCTCTCTCTCTCTCTCTCTCTCTCTCTCTCTCTCTCTCTCTCTCTCTCTCTCTCTCTCTCTCTCTCTCTCTCTCTCTCTCTCTCTCTCTCTCTCTTCAACGCTTTTTAACTTTCCTCCTGATCTTTTTCTCTATCTCCTTCCACTCCTCCTCCTCTTCTTTTTTTCCCTCTTCTTCTGCTTCCCAGTTTCTCTTCTTTCTGAACATTTGCCTTCGTCCACTTCCCCCAGTCACTTTTGCTTCTTCTTTGTTATTCCTCCGCTACTCCCCCACCCGCACTCTCCCTCTCTACTTCTCTCCCTGCCTCCCCCCCCCCTCCCGCCCCTAAACGAAGGCTGACCTTCATAAATAATATTGACATTAAGGTAAGACGTCCGGCTTGTTTTATTCATGATGAACACGATCCGAGAAATTTGATATTTCAGATAGATATATACGGAAACATACACATGCGTACACAGGTCACAATCTCTCTCTCTCTCTCTCACACACACACACACACACACACACACACACACACACACACACACACACACACACACACACACACACACACACACACACACACACACACACACACACACACACACACACACACACACACACGCACAAATGCGCGCGCGCGCGCGCCTAACCATATGGCCTTGTGTCAGAGCGAGGGTTAAGATTCCCTTTAAGGCAAGGGTATAAGTTCTTCTTCTTCGTCCTCCTCCTTCTCGTCCTTCCCCACTCCCCTTTTTCTTCGCTTCTCCTCCTCCTCCGCACCAGGTGGCCTTTTCCCTCCTCCCTACTCACATTACTACTTCTCCTTTTTCCTAATTTTCTTCTCGTTCTCCTCTTCCGCTTCCTCTTCTTCTCCTTGTTCCTCCTCCTCCTCCACTTATTGTTATTGTTATTATTATTATTATTATTATTATTATTACGATCATTATTATTATCATGATTATCATTATTATTATTATTATTATTATTATTATTATTATTATTATCATTATTATTATCACTATCATTATCATTATTATTATTATCATTATTATTTTTATTATCATTATTATTATTATTATTATCATTATTATTATTATTATCATCATTATTATCATTATTACTATTATTATTATTCCTCCTCCTCCTCTTCCTCCTCTTCCTCCTCCTCCTCCTCCTCCTCCTCCTCCTCCTCCTCCTCCTCCTCCTCCTCCTCCTCCTCCTCCTCCTCCTCCTCCTCCTCATCTTCCTCCTCCTCCTCTTCCTCCTGCTCTACTTCTTCTTCCTCCTCCTCCTCTTCTTGCGGCGGACACTCATAAATCTGATTTCTCGTCCAAGTGAAGCCAATTATGATGAGGCTGCCTGTCTGCATCCACGGGGAGGCGGCGCTGATGAGGCGAAGGGGGAAGGGGGGAGGGGAATACGAGAAGGGGGAGGTGGGAAGAGGGGGAAGGGGGAGAAAGGTCGGGAGGAGAAGGGGGAGAAGGTGAGAAGGAGGATTAAAGGCAGAAAGAGGAGGTGGGGGTTGAGCTAGAAGAGAAAAGGAGAGGTGTGAGGGAGGGAGGGAGGGAGGGAGGGAGGGAGGGAGGGAGGGAGAGAGAGAGAGAGAGAGAGAGAGAGAGAGAGAGAGAGAGAGAGAGAGAGAGAGAGGATGAGAGAGTGAGAGAGAGACAGAAGAAAGAGAGAGTAAGAAAGAGAGATGAGATGTGAAAGAGTTAGAGAGAGAGTGAGAGAGAGGAGAGAGAGAGATTAGAGAGGAGAGAGAGAGAAAAGAGAGAAAAGAAAGAGTGAGAGAAAGAGCGAGAGAGAGAGAGAGGAGAGATGAGGAGAGAGAGGGATGAGACGAGAGGCCGAGAGGAGAGAGAGAGAGAGAAGAGAGAGCACGAAGGCCGAGTAGAGTATGAGAGAGAGACGAAAGATTTAGAGAAGAGAGAGAGAGAGAAAGAGAGAGAGAGAGAGAGAGAGAGAGAGAGAGAGAGATAAAGTGAATAAGAGAAAAAGAAAGAAACGGGGAAAGAGAAAAAGAATAGAGAAAAAAAAGAGAAAGAGAGAGAGAAAGGGAGGAAATGGAACGAAGAAGCGTAGAGAGCGAAAGAGCAAACAATGAGGTAAAGAAAACAACCCCGTGAGAAACACCAGATATTTTCAGAAGAACCCAGCGACGAACCTACCACTCCAGAGAAGAGAGACCCAACCACCACCACCACCACGAAACACCCACCAGGCCCAGAACCCGAGACCACCCAGAACCGCGACCTCCGTAACGCTAGACACCCGCATCTTTCCCCACACTACCGAAAAAAAAAAACTAATAAAAAAAGGCCCGTAAGTGTCGCTCCCACCGGTGCTCTCTCTCCGGAACCGCTATTCCTCCCCGCAAACCCGCACCTCATTACCATAGGCGGTTACGTTACAGCTCAAACGACTCGATCTCGACGGCCGTGTCCCGAGACCTCCGCTCTGCCTGCGTTCAGCGCCTGCAAAAAAAAGAGGATTGGGATGGGCCTTTCTCCACTTTCCGTTTCTCCCACCGTCATTAACAATATACATGTTAACATTAATATAAATTAACGGCGATTTCATTAACATAAAATTATTACATAAATAATAATAAACGCGATAAATACGGCGATTAACATAAAATATATATTACGGAATATATTATACGATACGGTCATACGACAATACCATACGACATACAATACATCAAATATACGTACGACGACTATAAAAACATAAAATAACGGGACGGAGATAGGACGAATACTAAATAACTACGACACAAACGCATAACAATAACGAAACGCGATTTTTAAATAGATCATTACACTTTGGACCTACAAA
>NW_028234427.1:29412082-29422082 GCF_977035675.1 Penaeus japonicus | reverse complement strand
CACACACACACACACACACACACACACACGCATACATATACACCCCCCCCCCCCCCCCCGAACGGCGCTTCTGCGGCTGACTCTGCGCCTTTTGATGTACCTGCTGCGGCGCGCTCGGTCTACGTGCGTGCACGCTCAGCGGCGCCTCCGTTACGGGATGTACGCCAGTGTGTGCATGGATGCATGTGCGCGTGTGCGTGTGTGTGCGTGGACACAGTGGCCGTAAACAAGACGTTACGACTCACGTCTCTGCCGCAATTTCCGCCGTCGCTCCCAGCCAGCGTGAGGCGCCCAAGACAGGACTTCCCCTGCCAATTGCCCCTGCCGCTCCTCTTCCTCCCCCCTTCCTCCCCTCCCCTTACCAATACTTTCGCCTCGCCCTTGCCACTCCCCTCCCCCTGCCTCCAAGGCTTTGTCTCCTGCGTCGGGCCTCCAGCCTCCTGCTCATCCTCCTGCCTTCCCTTCCTCATCCCTTTTCTTCCCCGCTCTCTCACCTTTTTTCTCCCCTTCGCCTTCAATCACTCGCCCTCCCCTAGCCTCCTCCTCCTCCTCCTCCTCCTCCTCCCCTCGCTCCCTCCCTCCCTCCTTCCCTCCCTTCCTATCTACCTATCTCCCCCTCCCTAGCGCAGGTAAAGCAGTGTTCCAACAGGTCGGGGTGTGGCGGTGGGGGGAGGGGGTGGGGGGCAGAGGCGGGGAAGGGTGTTGAAGATGTGTTGGACAGGAAATGGGAGTGCGGTGGGAGGGGAGGGGGCTGGTAGCAGAGTTGCGGAAGGTTGGAGGAGGAAGGGTGTGTGGAAGGGAAGGGGAAGGGGGAGGAGGAAGAAGAGGAGGAGGAGGAGAATAAGGAGGAGAAGAAGAACGAGAACGAGAACGAGAAGGAGAAAGAAGAAGAGGTGGAGGCGAAAAAGGGAGAGAGCTTACAAGGAGAGTGTGGAAGGGTGGAAGTGTGAAAGTGATACAGGAGGGTGACTGCAACAGTGCAAGTGTTAAGTGAGGGGGGTAAGCAAGAGAGTAGAGATAGGGTGAAGGGGAACACAGGGGAAGAGAGGGAGAAGGGTAGGGAAGGGGGTGGGAGGGAGAGAGAGAGGGAGTGAGAAGAGTGAGAAGGGGAGCGAAGAGGAAGGGAGGGAGAAGGGGAAGGAGGGAGGGGGAGGGTGGAGTGGAGGCCGCAGTGTCACAGCCAGGAGCCTCACACTATTATCCCTCACAATGGGTCGCGGCCACGCACCCCTCGCCAATATCTTTGTACAACACAATACCTTCTGCCGCCCACACACTCCTCGCCCCGCCCAGCCCACCCTCGGCGCCTGCACTCTAGAGGGGCGGAGGGTGGGTTAGGGGAAGGGGAGGTGGGTTTAAAAGGGGAGGGGTGGGGAGTGGATGGGCGATGGGGAAAGGTGGGGGGAGAGGGGGAGGGGGAGGAGAGGGAAAGGAGGGGCGGTGACGGCAGGTAATCACGCCAATTAGTGCGACGGGAACGTTCCTCCAGCCCTATAATAACTCCCCTGCGCCAACCTCCTCCCTCATCCCCCCCTACCACTCTGCTCGTCTTCTCCCCTTACCAATACCCCCTCCCTACCCCCATCCTCCCTCGTCCCGTCCCCTCCTCTCCCTCCTCATCTCCTCTCCCGCTCCTCTTCTCCCCTTACCCCCCCCCCTTCTACCCTATCCCTGCCCCCTGCCCTGAGCGATGCCCAGTCCTCAGCCCTTTATGAGCTCCCTGACAGCCTCTCCTCGTGATGTCACTGGCGGCCGTGACGCAACATTCCAAATTACATATAGACACACCTGTTACTCTCTCTCTCTCTCTTTCTCCCTCTCTCTCTCTCTCTCTCTCTCTCTCTCTCTCTCTCTCTCTCTCTCTCTCTCTCTCTCTCTCTCTCTCTCTCTCTCTCTCTCCCCTGTACGTATCACCATAAACCACAACTTTTATTTTTTTTCTTCATTCTCCTATTCCTTTCCTCCCTCCTTCCCTCTCCCTCCCTCCCTCCCTCCCTCCCTCCCTCCCTCCCTCACATACACACACTCCTGTATTTACCACCCTCAACCACACTCAATCACCCCACACTCACCTACCACCTTGAATCATAATTCACGCGAGACACAGGTGAGTACGCCAGCAGAGTGCCACACGCAATACACAGGAGACTCCCACCGCAGAGTGCCACCGCAGAGTGCCACATAGGAGAGTGCCACTCGAGAGAGCCATCGTCGCCCAGCGCCGCGCCACCAGCAAGGTCAAAGGCCGCAGCTTGTGACGACAGTTGGGGCCTCAGGGCTGATGGGGGAAAGGAAGAGGAAAAGGACGACGAGGAGATGAGAGGGAGACGATGGTGGGGAACGAGGAGGGGAAGGAGGAAGGAGGAAGGAGGGAGGAGGAAGGAGGGAGGAGTAGGTGGAGGAGGTTGAGAAGTGGAGGTGGTGGAGGAGGAGAAAAGATGGTGGTGGATGAGGTGGTGGAGGAGGAGGAGGAGGAGGAGGAGGAGGAGGAGGAGGAGGAGGAGGAGGAGGAAGAAGAGGAAGAGGAAGAGGAAGAGGAAGAGGAAGAGGAAGAGGAAGAGGAAGAGGAAGAGGAGGAAGAGGAGTGACGATTATGACGCTGCCATAGACGCATACCAAATAAAAGCATGATACCAATTAGCAATAAAAACAAAGTAAACAAAAACAAATATATACACATACACAACCTACACAATCCGACTTCGACCCCCTCCTACCCCTACCCCGCAGCAAGCGCCCTAAGACTTGCAACTTGACCCAACGAGACGTCCAGACGATCCCGCGCGGCAGATCATCAGTGCCTTTCCCACGACCGACCTCGCGTGACCTGATATCCGCATCCGTTTGATTAGTTCCGGAGTCATTCTAATTGCGGCCACAATTAAATTTAAAGAGGAGTCGCCACTGGAATTGAATCATCCACAGGCGACGCGGACTCGGAATCAGCTCCGAGGAGGAACGGCAAAGGCAATGCGTTACTTTACGGGGTTGTAAATTGTAAATGTAAATGGTTGTGAGTGAACCCGCCTCAGGCCGAACGGGAACGGACGCATGGACTGTATACAGCGAGAGAGGGAGAGGGGGAGAGGGGATAAGGGGGAGAGGGGGTGAGGGGGAGAGGGGGTGAGGGAGAGTGACACGGCCTCCCTTCTTCGCTCAAATGACGATGGACGTTTTACAGCATGCCTTCCGCGCCCACAGAAGGAGACGCCAAAAACCTAACGAGGGAAGAGAACCGCAAAAAGGGCTCCGTATTTTTTTCTCTTTCTTGTTTTGGCTTCCTAACTCTTGCTCTCTCTCTGCTTCTCTTCCTCGTCTCTTTCTCTTTCTCTTTCTCTTTCTCTTTCTCTTTCTCTCTCTCTCTCTCTCTCTCTCTCTCTCTCTCTCTCTCTCTCTCTCTCTCTCTCCCTCTCCCTCTCCCTCTCCCTCTCCTCTCTCCTTCTCCTTCTCCTTCTCCTTCTCCTTCTCCTTCTCCTTCTCCCTCTCCCTCTCCCTCTCCCTCTCCCTCTCCCTCTCCCTCTCCTTCTCCCTCTCCCTCTCCCTCTCCCTCTCCCTCTCCTTCTCCTTCTCCCTCTCCCTCTCCCTCTCCTAGCATGCATGGGCGTATGTCCATACCTTGTAAACACGTTTCCCTCTTGGCACTCTCCCCCGCCTTCCCATCGTCCCTCCCCGTCCACTCACTCCTTCCCTCTACTTTACCATCTCCGGCCTGTCATCTCCCTCCCCTCCACTTCCCGCCCACCGTCTCCCTCATCTCCACCCGCCCACCCGGAGCTCACCAGCTGAGTCTCTCGTCCGGCGCCCCAAAATATCGCCTTCCGTGTAAACTGGTGGTGAGTTTCCTGTTGTGCGCGCCGCCTCGCCTCGCCTCTTCCTCTCCTTTCGCCCGTTTCCCTCCTTTCGCCCGTTTCCCTCCTTTCGCCCGTTTCCCTCCTTTCGCCCGTTTCCCTCCTTTCGCCCGTTTCCCTCCTTTCGCCCGTTTCCCTCCTTTCGCCCGTTTCCCTCCTTTCGCCCGTTTCCCTCCTTTCGCCCGTTTCCCTCCTTTCGCCCGTTTCCCTCCTTTCGCCCGTTTCCCTCCTTTCGCCCGTTTCCCTCCTTTAGCGCGATTTGCTAAGACTTTCTATTTCCCAGTGTGCACGTTTCCCCTTTCTCGTTTCCTCCTTTTGCACGTTCCCTCCTCGCCGTTCCCTCTTTCGCCGGTTTCCCTCCTTTTTTCCCTCTCCCGTTTCCCTCTTTCGCTCTTCCTCCTTTCGCCTTTCGTTTCCTCTTTCGTATTCCTCTTTATAAGCCCGTTTCCTCCTTTCGCCGTTTCCTCTTTCGCTCTCATTTTCTCTCTTTCGTATCTACTCCTTTATAAGCACAATGTATGTCTGTCTGTCTGTCTGTCTGTCTGTCTGTCTGTCTGTCTGTCTGTCTGTCTGTCTGTCTGTCTCTCTCTCTCTCTCTCTCTCTCTCTCTCTCTCTCACACACACACACACACACACACACACACACACACACACACACACACACACACACACACACACCTGCCATTCCATTCCCCTTCCCCCTCCTCCCCTCCTCTCTCTCTCTCTCTCTCTCTCTCTCTCTCTCTCTCTCTCTCTCTCTCTCTCTCTCTCTCTCTCTCTCTCTCTCTCTCTCTTTTAGCGCCTCCCGGAGTGCCACAGCGAGACGAAGGGGAGAGGGGAAAGGGTCCGGGGAGGAGGAGAGTTGAATAGAGGTTTGACAGGAGGGGAGGAGGGGGAGAGGGGAGGTACAGGGGGAGAGATCTGCGGTTTGGCAGGATGGTAAAGTGAGGGGAAAGGTGACAGGATGAAAGGGTGATGAGGGGAAGGAAAAGAAGGTGGCATAGAAGGAAGAGGAAAAGAGAAGGAGGAGAAGAAGGAGAGGGAACAGGAAGAGGGGGAAAAGAGGGGGGGAGAAGAAGAAGAAGGAGGAGGAGGAGGAGGAGGAGGAGGAGGAGGAGGAGGAGGAGGAGGAGGAGGAGGAGGAGGAGGAGGAGGAGGAGGAGGAGGAGGAGGAGGAGGAGGAGGAGAAGAAGGAGAAGGAGAAGAAGGAGAAGGAGAAGGAGAAGGAGAAGGAGAAGAAGGAGATGAAAAATGAGGATCAGGAAGAAGAAGAGGAGCATAGGAAAGGGATGAAGAAAGGGAGTAGAAAGACAAAGTGAAGTAGAACGTACAGTGTAGAACGATTGGACTATGAAAGAGAAGAGGAGAGGAGAGGGAAGCGAAAGAGCAAAAGTGGAAGAAATGAAAGAGCACAATGTTGAGACGAGAGCAGAGAGCAGAAAGGGGAGAGGAGAGAGAGAGAGAGAGGGAAAATGAGAGGGAGAAATGAAAGAGCCGAGATAACATGTAGAGTAGAGATGGGAGAGAGTTAGATATATTGAGAGAAAATGAGAGAGAGAGAGAGAGAGAGAGAGAGAGAGAGAGAGAGAGAGAGAGAGAGAGAGAGAGAGAGAGAGAGAGAGAGAGAGAGAGAGAGAGAGAGAGAGAGAGAGAGAGAGAGAGAGAGAGAGTGAGGAAAAAGAAAAAGGAGAGATGAAAGAGGAGAGGGGAGGAGCCGCAACAGTTAATGGGTGTAGATAGGGCGGAGCGATGTAAGAGGGCGACACGGCGAGGGCGACCGGGAAAGTTAGTGAGGAGAGAGAAGGGGAGAGGCGGAAGAGAGAGAGAGAGAGAGAGAGAGAGAGAGAGAGAGAGAGAGAGAGAGAGAGAGAGAGAGAGAGAGAGAGAGAGAGAGAGAGAGAGAGAGAGAGAGAGAGAGAGAGAGAGAGAGAGTCAGACGGATGAAATTAAAGAGAGACGGCAAGGATTTAAAGCGAACTGCGTGAAAGACCAGACTTAAGAGGGATTGCTTGCGAATGTTTCAGATAAAAAAAAAATCAGCAGCGTTCACGAGCGTCATGAGAATTTTCGTCATGAGAGTTTTTCGCCATGAGAATTCTGCAGGTCGGGAAAGGAGCGGAGGCGATTGAGGGAGAGAGAGAGTTGATCGGTGGATGGAATGGGATGGGGGATGCGGGAGGGAGGGGAAGGGGGTGACGGAGGGGGAGGGGGAGGCGGAGGCTCCATGCGGGCGAGACTGATAGGGAGGAGGGGGAAGGGGGCAGAGAGGGACAGGAGGGGGCTGAGGGAAATTACAAGGACTGGTTGAGGATGGAGGAAGATTAAAGTGTTAGGTGAGGGGAGGGGGATTCGAGAGAGAGAGAGAGAGAGAGAGAGAGAGAGAGAGAGAGAGAGAGAGAGAGAGAGAGAGAGAGAGAGAGAGAGAGAGAGAGAGAGAGAGAGAGAGAGAGAGAGAGAGAATACGAACGAACGAACGAACGAGCCAGTGAACGAGAGAGCGAGCGAGCGAGTGCGAGAGATAAAACGCAGCAAGGCGAGGAGGAGCGAGTAATGAGCGGTGTGAGGGAGCGGTTATTAAGTAGTGGCTGGCGCGGTGTCGGGGCGGCGAGCAGTATACGGGAGTTGTTTATGCCGGTTATCTGTTATTCTGGTACACCCGCGGAAATTATGTGGGGCAAGAGATCATGTTTATGGGGCCGCGGCTCCAGCGCACGGCGGGGCGGACAGGCCAACAGATAGGCAAATAGACAGACACGTATATGCACGTGAACATGCGCACATGCACATGCACACGTACACACACACACACACACACACACACACACACACACACACACACACACACACACACACACACACACACACACACACACACACACACACACACACATGCACCCACAAACACCCTTCTTAACACGCCCCTTGCATCCGAGAGGGAGAGACGTACACAGAGAAGACGCACACACGCACACAGACGCACACGGGGCAGCGGGGGCAGCTGACACTTCGCTCGCTACCACCACCACGCACGCGGGACCCCCGGCCTGGGACCAACACCGGCGCACGGAGCACGCCCTCGCCCGCCCTTCTGGCCGCCTCCCACGCCGCCCGTGGGCGCCTGGGCGCCCTTTTTGCGCTGCCCTGCCCTCGGCAGTGGGTGGGCATCACTTGGAGAGTTGACAGCGTCCCGCCCGCGCCACTGCGACGTGACAAACGACGGGAATGCGTCGGGGTGCGGCGTGCGGGTTACGCCCGAGCGGCCGGCGGCCCGCGTGGTGGTTACAGAGGAGCGCGGCGGCGGCCGCCACAAAGGCACAGAAACCATGATGTCAGGGCCGGCGCGCGCCCTTGTGGCTCGGAAGCGGCCGGAGGCGTGTGCGAGACATGGCAGGCGAGCGGCGACGCCTCTCCGCAGACAGCGCGCGTTCCAACGCCTTTCGCCCGTTCGCCAAAGTGCTTCAGCCGCTGCCGCCAGCCGCTCGCTCGCTCCGCCGAGGGCCTGCCTGCTATTTTTCTACTGGAACAATTAAAGCAGATTAAATGCATTCGGAGCGGGCCATGATAAAATCTGACATCCGCATGCAGGTGAGCGAAAACTTGCGGAGTGCCACCCACTGCCTCGGTTAATCTGAAACTCCACATCCTTCTCACGGCGGGCGAGGGTCGTAAGGGCGTCACGCTTACATAAATCACTTAAGACTCGCGCCTTTCTAGCCCTGGGAGCCTGAGCAGCAGCGGGCCGGACACACACACAGGCGGCCCGACCCAGATGACTCGCCCCGTCCCGTAGCGGGCGGGCGGGGGAGAGGGGGGCGGGGGCCAGGGAAAGGACACCGCAGACGGGGAGGGACGGCGCGCTGCGGGCAGGGGACCAAGTTCAAGGGGACTGTTACACCGGGGCACGGCAGGGGACGAGGCGGGAGGGAGGGGGTCGGGCAAGGCTTAACGCTCTGCTCAAGTGTCCGCTATTTCAACCCCGCAGCCCCCGAGGAGCGAAGGCGAAGGCCTCGCAGAAGCGGCAGGAGCGTCACGCCTTTCTGCAGCACCTGGTCGTCCGCCATAACACGGTCGCAGCGCGTGTACGTGGCGATACACAAATATGCGCTGCTATGTGCACCTTAATCCCCTCGTCTGGCAACCATCCCCCCCCCCTAGGTGCCTCGCACGTTCCTCCGGCGCTCATAAACAGCGGCCGGGGCTTGTTAGGACGCCCCGGCCAGGTACGTCATGGGGCCACCTGCCTGACGTGTACCTGTGTCGCAGTCGCTGGCCGCCCGGAGGGACTTCTTGGCCGCAGGATGTTTATGGCAGGTCTCGGGGGAGGGGGGGAGGGGGGCATGCGAATACCCACCCAAATAAACGCACCTTCGGACGGATGTAGATAGATCGCAGGGCAGACGAAAGACAGACACAGACAAACGGACAAGCTCGCAGACACACATGGCTCGACTCACAGACGCACATGGCTCAACTCACAGACACACATGGCCCTGTGGTACTCGCCCCAGTCCCATTCCCTCCGCCCGGGCGGGATATTTGTCGCGCCGCCTCGCCCGTCGAGCGTCAGCGTGACCATAAAAGTTTACAAGTTCTTACCTTAATTGTGCCGGTCTGGACGTAGATGTCGGGGTAGGGGTCCTTATCGGGGTTGTAATCGAGCCCGGGCGGGGGGTTGAGCTGGGTGATGATGGGGTCCTCCACCCCTCCGACGCCCCCGCTGAGGTAGCCGGGAGGGGGCCCGATCCTGAAGCCCCGACCTTTCACCCATAACTTGAACTTGGACGTCTCGTTGTCCACATAGTCGCCGCGCAGGATCTGCAGGATGCGCTGGTACTTGTTCCTGGTGATCGTCTTGGTCTTGGCCGAGTCGCCGTACGTCTGTAGCACCCACGGCTGGTACGTCTCATACATGCCCAGGCGGGACATCTTGGTGGGCGGCGGGCGGATCTCGCCCTTGTACTCGGGTTCCCGCAGGGGCGGAAGCTCAGGGCCGCCCCCCGGGTTCAGCAGGAGCCCCGCAGCTCTGCGGTCCCGCTTCCGGGGATTGCGGTCCTGCGGCGGCGGGACCTGGTGAACCATCTTGTCGGAGGGCGTCTCCTTGGGCGGCGCCGGGCTCGACTCGGCCTCCGGAGACCACCAACAGCTCGAGAAGATATTCACAGATTCACTCAAGTGGCCCAGGGTACCCGCGCGAGTCGTGTCGGCCCGCGGATCCACCTTGCCTGGCGTGGGACGACCTGACTACAACGTGATTAATGCGACGCGACAGCACCGTGCGTGTCGACAGGAGCGGGACGACCTGTGGCCGCGCCGTGGCTCCTCTCACTTCGGTTGAGGCGATCAAGCGCTGACGCGGGTGTCGCCGAGGCCTTTCCTGCTGGAGAAGGCGTCTTCCTCAGCGATGCGCCGTCAGCCACGGATCAACAGGTTCATTAACGCTCTCCTTCACGCTGTTTAAACTGTATTTAAATATTTTGCGCCGTCTGCACTCACAGGTTCACTGCACTTTCATATCGCCTCCACACACGTGCACGAGCTGTACAGGTTATCTAAACTATATCGCCAAAGTAAGAGACACGAACAGATTCAACGACAAAACATCACACTCCACAAACACTTTTGCAAGCACGTGCACCTTGACAGCCCTTGCACGGCGCGGGAGAAAACACTCGATGGGATGAGCGGCGGAGCGCGAGCACCACGGGAGCTGCGGGGAACGTGTGCCTGTGACTGAACGAGGGAGCGGCAGCACCCTGACGTCCACACTCTCCGGCCGCCAACCACCGTCTGCCTGGCCGTCCCGCGGAGAATACGGGTCGGGCGAGCGAGCGGTCACCGCGCGGGACCCCCTCATTAGGTTACGGTTGCGGGACCATCTCTAACGACCTCGCGACACCCGTCAGCACGCGCTCTCACTCCCTGCTCGCCGCTCCTCGCCGACACACGTCCCGCCGCCGCCGCCGCCTTCCCTCCGGCCAGGTGACGGCGCTAAGCACTCGCGCGAGACCGTGTGCGTGCGTGTACACGTGTACGTCTGTGTCCCCAATGCATGTCGACATGCTCTCGCCTCGCCGTCAAGGGCGGGTACTTACGACGCCGGGCGCGCCTCCGAGTAATTAATGCAATTAGCTCTCCCGCTAATTCCTGCGCC
>NW_028234427.1:29392082-29394582 GCF_977035675.1 Penaeus japonicus | reverse complement strand
GTTTGTGTAAGTAGATTTAAACAAACAGATTCAAAGTTTGTGTAAGGAGATTCAAGGTCAAAAGATTGTGTAAGGAGATTCAAGGTTTGTGTAAGTAGACTTAAACAAACAGGTTCAAAAATTGTGTAAGGAGATACACGGTTTGTGTAAGTAGATTTAAACAAACAGATTCAAAGTTTGTGTAAGGAGATTCAAGGTTTGTGTAAGTATAGTCAGAGTTAGCGTAACTAAATTCAAAGTTTGTTTAAGTGACTCAAAGGTCTATATAAGTAGATTCGAATATGAAAATCCCGCAGACTTATCTACGATGTGAGCGGATAATCTACCTATCTGCGGCTTATCCACTTTCATTCATATTCATTCACTTTTTTCTATAAGCGGATCGGTGCTATGATGCATCAGTAATATGCTCAATTAATTTTACTGTCTATCATTATGGATTAACATAACAAAAGTTCATTAGCGACGTGAATTAGCCACGTTGTGAGTGCGTCACTTGTCATGGCTGAGACAGGACTGTGGTCAAAGCGGTGTGGTGATGGATTAACGAAGTGGTGAATTCATGTGTGGTGTTGATTCTGTGTTGGGATGGTTTTATGTTGTGATTTCATGTCGTGATGTTTTTAATGTTGTGATTATTTCGTTGTGATTTCATGTTGTGCGGATATCATGTTGTGATGACTATGTTTTGCGGTAAGCTTCTGCTGTGATGACTTTATACTGTGACAGTTTGTTGTGATGAATTTATAGTTTAGCAAATTATCATTGTGATGCCTATATTTTCTAATAACATTAAGATATGATGACCGTATGTTGTGACGTCTTTATATTGCATTGACTTAATACTCTGATGACTCTATGCCGGAGTTAAAGTGACATTGGTGCGATGGCGTCATGTTGCGATGACTTTACGTTGTAATGACTTTTTTGTTGTGGTGACTTTAATATGTGATGACTTCATTGTGTGATGACTTTATGATGTGATGACGTAATGATGTACCGAATTTGTGATGAAGTGAGTTTAGAATTTGAAGACTAATATACTGTGATGACTTTATTTTATGAAGATTTTATGGTGCAATAAGTTATTGGTATAATGAATTTACGTTCAGACAAACTTATGATATGCTGACTATGTGGTGACTAATGCAAAAAAATGACGACTTGATGAATTTGTTTTAGTGAATTTATGTAGTGATGAACCGTCCTTAGGATGATCTGATGACTGCTTTTGACCTAACTCTCCTTTGCTTTCTTTCAATCTCACTTATTCAACCTCTCACACTTTCAACCTTTGTGTGTGTCGCGTTTTATACATTCGACTGTTTATCAGCTCGTCGGCCTCTCTTCCTTCTCTCTCTCTCTCTCTCTCTCTCTCTCTCTCTCTCTCTCTCTCTCTCTCTCTCTCTCTCTCTCTCTCTCTCTCTCTCTATATATATATTATATATATATATATATATATATATATATATATTATATATATATGTATATATATATATATTATATATATATATATATATATATATATATATATATTTAATATATATATATGTATATATATATTTATATATATTATAGGTATGTGTATATATATACATATACATTATACAGTATAATATATATATATATATATATATATATAAATATATATATATATATATATATATATATTATATATATGTATATATATATATGTATATATATATATATATATATTATATATATATATATATATATATATATATATATATATGTGTGATGTGTGTGTGTGTGTGTGTGTGTGTGTGTATATATATTATATATATATATATATATATATATTATATATATATACATATTATATATATATATATATACACAGTATGTCTCAATTAGCATCATCAGCATTGAAAAATGAGACGAGGTCAAAATTCGAATCAGAATTGCCATAGATCAATAGGCCTATGTTAATACGTGTGTGTAATGGCGCATTAGCTTCATCTATATATAATGAGCGAGCGAGTTTCGAGGTTTCATTGTGAATTCGTGTCGTTTCGAACCGCTATTAAATACTGCGCAATTGAGGATTTATTCCGTGCTGTATGAGAGATGTTATCGCAGGTATACGGTGGATAGCCGTTGTTGTGACGTCATGGATAGATTAGAGTGTCTAACAACAAGTGTAGTAGGCAAAAACAGGTGTGCAAGAGAGAAAAAAGATAGACGAAAACAAATATTGAGGTGTGAGTGAGCTTACAATACGTAATTTTGTTTTGCACCATCTTTATCTAACTAGCTACCTATTTCTCTCTCTCTCTCTCTCTTTCTTTTTTACTTTCTTTCTTTCTCTCTCTCTCTCTCTCTCTCTCTCTCTCTCTCTCTCTCTCTCTCTCTCTCTCTCTCTCTCTCTCTCTCTCTCTCTCTCTCTCTCTCTCTCTTCCCCGTATGTCTGTTGTCTTCCTCCATCACTGCCTGTTTACATTAGCATTCTACTACAGAGTCGACAACTTCTCATTTTGTT
>NW_028234427.1:29367082-29379582 GCF_977035675.1 Penaeus japonicus | reverse complement strand
ATTTTTGGAAACTCAGATTTTTCTGGTCTGTTTTTCATTTGTGTTTGTATCATAATTTTTATTGCTGTATAATGGATCAGCTTTTTCAGTGATGTTTAGTCTATCAGTATTATACTGTATGTGTTGATGCTACACTGCAATACAGTACAAGTGTGTTACAAGTTGTATTCATTATTTTGGGTACAGGTGTGAAAATTATTTCTCAGGTATTTCATTGGAGTATGCTTTCCATTGTATGGTTTATGAAATGTGGATAGATAGTGACAGATGGAAAAAGTTGTCCATGTAATATGTAAATGTATTTTGATGTGTGTAACAGTGTGTGAATCTCTGGTATCCAGAGTGTTTGACATTCAGCCTAGAAAGTTTATTTGATATTGTTTTTGATGTTGCTTATAAAATTTTCTGGAATATATTTGTCTTTTCTTTTCTGATGTTTTTAACAAATGTTCTTTGGTGTGTTCTGATTACAGACCAGTTATTTTAAGGCTTTTTATATTTACACTTGCCTGCTGGGCGACATATTTTGCTATATGTGCCACTTAATGGTTGTGCAGTTGATTAGTTGCAGCAAATGGTGCTTTGTAGGATGTTATAGTTTGTTAAAAGGGGCTTTCTGGAGATGTAGAATTAGGATGCCACATTTTTAGGTACTTGTACTTTTGAGATTAACTGCTGTATTGGAGTTTGGTTGATTTATTTTCATTTGTAACTGGTTGCTTGTTCATGCAAAGATTGATATCATATTTATATGGAAGAATGATGTTTTACCTTAAAGATCTTTTATATTTTGTGTAAGTGTTAATTTTAATCTGTTTTTTATAAAGTTAAGGATAATAAAAGGTCATGAACATAGAAGCAGAAAAGTTTTTACAAAAATATATAATGTACTTAGCTGAATCAATACATTGTGTTAAATAATGTTCAAGTAAATACATTAACCAACTCACTCAACAGCAAATATTTAACAATATCGTACTTTTTCATGTATTTCACAAGTGACCAAACAAACGTTTTAAGTCAGAGATTGAAAAACAGATCAAACTTCTCATTCCTCACACATATCCAACATCCAGTGACATTCCTCCTCCTCTCCCCCTCCTAACACAGGCTATTGGAGTTGTGGAAGATGTGGTGGCCCCGCGGATCGTGCAGCCAAACCAAGTGCTGGTGCAGGTGAAGGCGGCAGGGATCGACTACCTCGACATCAAGGTGGCAGAAGGGTACGGGCGTGTACTCCGGCGACAACTCAATAAGTACAATCCGGTGAGAGAGGGAGTCTTGAAGGGTGGTGTGTGTGTGTGTGTGTGTGTGTGTGTGTGTGTGTGTGTGTGTGTGTGTGTGTGTGTGTGTGTGTGTGTGCGTGTGCGTGTGCGTGTGCGTGTGTGTGTGTGTGTGTGTGTGTGTGTGTGTGTGTGTGAGTGTGTGTGTGTGTGTGTGTGTGTGTGTGTGTGTGTGTGTGTGTGTGTGTGTGTGTGTGTGTGTGTGTTTTAGGGGGGGGTAAAGGGAGTTCAGATGAAGACATACACATTCTGTACCAATATTCAACAGTATGTCAGAAAATGATTGTAATATTTTGAAGTAATGTCATGGAGCTTTTGACCTATATATTCCAAAGATACAACTATTTTTTTGTGCAGCTTTAATTAAGATTGATAAAAGCGATTGCATAGTGCATTTCTATGTCAGATCATAAGACATCCCTCCCTATAGGGGTTAAAAAATATAGGGGATATATTAAAAGATAATGAAAGAATCATTACACAATTGGGATCTTGTTTGTTATCTTAAGGGTAAGGGTATTTCAAACACAACTCTATTGGAATGGCACAATTTCATCAATTATTTATTTTCAATGTTCTTCTATTGAAAAAAAAAAAAAAAAAAAAAAAAATTCTACTATTGTTTTTCCCTCCAGAATACAGGAGGAGAGTTTCCGGTTGTGTTGGGAAGAGACTGCTCGGGGATTGTTGTCGCTGTTGGCAAGAATGTGACCAAGGTGGAACAGGGCAACGAGGTAGGTCCTGCAATGGAGGCTGAAGTTTGTTAGTTTTGATAAAAGGAAATATTTTTTTAATGGCATCATTGATTGTGTTGTTTGATGTAGAGCTAAGCATAGTAATGGTTTGAGTTACACTTTTGATAAGGCAGTTATGTTGGCAATGATGATAATTATTATTTTTTGCTTATAACAAGTTCTTCATTAACAGCAACAGTATCATTGTATTTCTGACATAAATACATTCACATATGATAAAATTATTTTGATTGTATGAACAGTTTACTATAGGATTAAAAGTTTGTTATTGTGAAGCTGCTCAATGTTGATCAAATCATTTACTTTATTACATTCAGAGATCAAATAGGGCTGAAAAGAACAGGAAACCATTTTAGATAACACATTTATGTGGTAAAGCTCCCTAGATCATGTCCTCATTAGCTGTACTGAAACTGTAATGACAGAACCTATCATTATGTGTTAAAATGATGTTAGAAAATACCACATTATAGTTTTATTATTATATTTTTTTGAATTGTATTTTTCACTTTTTATTAAATATTCCCTTATTATAATTTTGATTCATTATAAAACCTTGCATCCCCTGTCACTTCTCACAGGTGTGGTTGGCTTGCCCATTCTACCACCCAGGGACCCTAAGTGAATATGTAGTTGTGGCCGACGACCTGGTAGCCCCTAAGCCATCGCAGTTGACCTTTGAAGGGGCAGCTGCTTTGCCCTACAGTATTATGACGGCATGGGATGCCCTGGTCACACAGGGCGGCCTGGGACCTGACTCCACTGCGGGAAAGAGGTGAGGTTTAGGGGGTGCTGAGTTTACCTCTTTCTTTATCATTCTTAGGTTTATCATCCTTTTGTTTCTCTTTTTTTTTCTTTTTTGTTGTTGTTGTTATTGTTGCTGTTGTCATGTTTACTCTTTCCTTTTTTTGGACATCTACCTATATCTATCGGTCCATCCATCTATCTCTCAATTTCTATCTGTGTATGTTATATTTAAAGATAGAATCTGATAAAACTTTTGAACTGCATATTTGCCAAATATTAGATTTAATCATAATAGTAAAATATGAAATGCCTTCATAAGCTAACCAGCACCATTACCACAGGATATTGGTGCACGCTGGTGTGTCAGGTGTTGGTGTTGTGGCTATACAGTTAGTGAGGGCTTGGGGAGGTCATGTGACGACAACGGTGTCTTCACGTGCCGCTCCTCTGGCCCACATGCTTGGTGCTGATGACGTCATCACGTACGACAATTCCAACTTTGATAAGGAACTTATGCTAAGAGAGAAGTAAGGTCTTGTGAAGCTGTCTGTGTTATATAGAAATGAGTTCAGTTACAGTAGAATTTTTGGAACATTGTCTTTTATAGCTATGGAAGTTTTATGATAATTATTAGTTCTCATATTATGTCCCTGGTATATGTGTATATCCCCCTACCTTTTTCTGTAAAAACTCTCACTGTCACTGAAATTTCAAATTGGTTCTTACCTTGTGACCTGACTTTGACAGGTATGACGTCATCCTAAATACCGTGGGTGAGGTGCTACATGAATCATGCTTGAAACATTGTGTTCCTGGGGGACTGGTTGTCACTGCCACATCGTCTCAGCTTGCATCGGACTCGTATGGATATGTAACAGGAGCCTTGTACTCCCTTGGCATGAGGCTGCGATACTGGTTCACTCAGGTTAGTAGCGTGGATGGATGGGAATGAGGAATGACAAATAATATTGGCAGGTGTTTTGTTATTATTGGTAATATTGTGATCAAACTGTTATTAATATTTATTATTATGATCATTGTTTCATCAATATATCATGATAATAACCTGTGAGTTTCCATTACTTGAATCCCACAGGCACCATGGCTAACAGGAGGGCGATGGGGCACTCTAGAGGTGTGTGGTCACGTCCTGGAGAGTGTCGCACCCCTCGTGGATGCAGGGCGCCTGCAGGCAGTAGTTGATAAAGCCTATTCTGCCCAGGATGCAGAAGTGGCCTTTGCTCATGTGGCCAAGGGAGAGCAGATTGGCAGAACTGTGGTGCGATTTAGGTAAGTCAGTGCCATGTGGTGGGAATGGGGTGAGAGATGGTTTTTGTGCATTAGACTGCTATTTTTTTCTTATTCTTCTTTCCCTTTCTTTGATTTGCATCTTTCTTTTACTTATTTATTCATCCTCAATATATATATATATATATATATATATATATATATATATATATATATATATATATATATATATATATATATATATATATATATATATTTTCTTATTTGCCAGTCTCCTTTTCTTTCACCTCCTCCCTTCCCTCCTCCTTTTCCTCCTCCTTTTCTTCCTCCTCTTTTTCCTTCTCCTACTCCTCATTTTATTCCTTCTCTTCCTCCTCCTTCACCTGTTTTTCCTCTTCTTACTCCTCCTCCTCCTTCTCCTCCACCTATTCCTCCTACTCTTTCTCCTTCTACTCACCCATTTCCTGATTCTTGTCCTACTCCCTCTCTTCTTCCTCCTACTCCTCCTATTCTCTTCTTTCCTCCTCCTCCTCCTCCTATTCCTATTCCTCTTCCACCTCCTATTCCTCTTCCTCTTCCTACTCCTCCTCTTATTCCTCTTCCTACTCCTCCTATTCTTCCTCCTTCTCCTCTTCCTCTTCCTACTCCTCCTATTCTTCCTACTTCTCCTCTTCCTCCTCCTTCATCTATTCCTTCTCCTCCTCCTATTCCTCTTCCTCCTCCTCTTCCTCTTCTTCCTCCTCCTCCTCCTCCTCCTCCTCCTCCTATTCCTCTTCTCCTTCTTCCACTTTTCCTCTTCCTCCTCCTCCCCCTATTCCTCTTCCTCCTCCTTCTATCCCTATTCCTCTTCCTCCTCCTTCTCCCCCTATTCCTCCTTCTGCTCCTCCTATTCCTCCTCCTCCTGTTCTTGTTCCTGTTCCTCCTCCTATTTCTCTTCCTCTTCCTTCTCCTCCTATTCCTCCTCCTCCTCCTCCTCCTTCTCCTCCTCCTCCTCCTCCTATTCATCTTCTTCCTCTTCCTATTCCTTCTCCTTCTTCTTCTCCTCCTCCTCCTCCTCCTCCTCCTCCTCCTCCTCCTCCTCCTCCTCCTCCTCCTCCTCCTCCTTTTTTCTCTTCTCTCTGAAACCTCTTAAAAGAGGACCTGTGTTTTTTTCCCCAAAACTAATTTTGTTTTCTTCAGACTCAAAAAGACTTTTACGAGACCATATGATTTCGTCCCATTAGTAGATGTAATTTGTGTTCTATGAGTTTGTAGAAGATTTATTTATATTTTTCAAGTATTATTTTTAAGTAATTGCATTTTGATATAGATAGTGTAAGCCTGAGAGGTCTGCTGTTCAGAGTACGCACATCCCTTGTAATGTAAAAAAGCGCATTCAGGAAAGGGTAAAATAAATATATTGGTTTTTCTTTGATTTTGACATCATAAGTATGGGATAGGATATAGGCAAGTGTTTTTATCAGTTCTAGATGAGTAAAGTCAAGGCCACATCTATTAGAAGGAAAAGGTTCAGGGAAATTATACAGCACAGATGTAGACAGAGGGATAGATTGAGGAATAGAAAAATTAACATAATTGGTTGATGAAGCTTGTGTGTGAGGAAATATTTTAAAGTGTGGTAGTGTCTTTCATAAAGATGAAAGGCAATTGTTGAAGCAGGTAGAAAGATTAGGAGAAAAGGAGAGATAATGAAATAAGAAGGAAGTTTTTGGAAGAAATATCAGAAAAAATGGGAAAATGTAAATCATAATGGAAAAAAAAGAAAAAGAAAGTTTATACCAGAAATAGAGAAAGGGAGAGAACTTCAGTAATGTATTTCAGGTATGACAAATAAATGACTAGCATGCTTTTATCAAGTCAGTTTTGCATACAATGTTATAATGTCGGTGTTCCTCCTATGTGGTGTTTGTATTTTCACAGGTTTGGTATTTTACTTCAACAAGAAACAGTTGAATTACCCAGATATAAAAGAGATATTCTGATGTGAGAAGATTGTAGATGGTATTAGACAATTGCTTGCTGTCTGAATCCACATGACAGATTTTGAGCTATAGCATGTAGTTTTTATTTATTTATTTATTTATTATTATTATTTTTTTTATATAACCCTTCCTGGTGTTGCTTGTAATCTGCTGGTGAGCTAACTGTTGATATAGATCTTTGTTTGTTACAGTAATAACCCCCCTGTTAGGAATCTAGGAATGGCTTTCTGTAAGTATAACCTGATATATTTGTGGTTTGGATAATGCTGATATGCTAGGGTTGCTTGCTAATTGATTATATGTATACTGAAGCTGACTGATATTTATTCAGTAAGTGTATGTATGTGTATATATATACATACTGACAAACTGACATACAGACATAGATCCATACATACATACCTATGTACATATATGGGTACATATATAAGTACATGAATATATACATACGTTCGTCTATACATAAAGTTCATTCATCCACACAAACATACATACATTATTTGTGTACATTGTATACATGTTTTCTAATATATATATTTTTTTCTCTTTTCATTGACAGGGCAAGACCACTAGCATCTCGAATGGAAGGGTCGATGTAAAGGCAATCTCATCTAAAAAGGGGAAGCTCGAGCTTTAGAAATTCATTGTCTAGGGAACAGTGTCTTTTCAGGTAGTGTTCAAGATATGCCGAGAAATTTTTTCACTCGTGTTAGGGGAGGGAATCTATTTTTGTATTTAGAGGTGTTCTTGTACAACGGGATTTGAAGATCTATTGTTTTAGGTGATAGGAAAACATCTGTTGAAATCCTTGTCTACATTTTTCTTTTATCTTTTTTGTTGTCATATGCAAATATTTTAGTTCAGCCTTTAGGTGTTCTATGAGGGAAAGCCCTCTATGCAGTATTTATGGGAGAAACATATCTTAGTAGATTGATTTTTGTTAAAGTAATGATATAGAAATTTAGGTATTTAAAGACAAAGATAACTTGAGTCTTCAATATTTGTTGAAAATATTTTTTATTGTTTTTTGAGTAAATAAAGTGATTGTATGTGCCTGGTATGTAGAAGTAATCATCGTTCTAGTCACTTGAGTTTTTTTCTTCTTTTAAAAAAAATTAATGATATTGTTAAATGATATTTGTAAATTATTGTGTCCATCGGTGGTTATATTATTCGCCCGTCCCGATACAGTGTAATTGGTTTGCTCAGTGTATGTACCAATTTGCTCACGAGATATCAGAAAGATAAATATTTTTAGCCATCTTTAGATTGGTTCTGCCTGTGTTATTTATTCATGCAACTTGTACATAGTTCACAAAGAAGTGGAACCTCTTTCTTAAGTGCTTACGGTTTCTAGGTTTTACCAATGACAAAACTAGTAAGGTCTTCCTGCCAAACTTAAAAATGTATACTAGTTTTTTAGATGTACAGAATTTTTCTAGGAAGATTTGTGTAAAGAGTATTATGGCCTCACTCTTATTCATAATGTACAGAATTGATACTAAATAAACAGAGTTAACTCTTTTAATGTGGATTTTTATTCATTTACATTTATTTTAATCTGTGGTTGATCTTATGGCCTGGGTGCATATGTGTAACTTCTTAGGCATTTCTTTTGGACATTTGCAAATATTTACTATTTACAGGGAAAGGAGAGAGAGAAATGTTTTGATGTAAAGAAAATATCTTCAAAATGCCATATTGATTCAGCATCAAATTTTACTTCATAAAAGCCAGACTACTGACATACATGTTACTTTGGTATTACATAAGTGAAATGCCTATGTGCATATTGCTGATGAAGTGGTGGTAAAACTATTTCCTCTTAATATTTAAAAAAAGAGGTTATAAATCTGTCATTAGAAAGTTTAGCTTCAGAAATAAAGAAGAGAATGGGTGGTGATCAATATATGTTTTCAACAAGACACAAGTTGCCTTTTGTGGACGTTTATTTGGTATTACGATACGTAGATATACCAAAGAGTTTTAACCCATTGCTGACGGAGGATGATTTGCTTACACAGGCTCCAGGATGAGTTTTATTTCTGATCGAGGCAGCTTCTGCAACATAATTTGATTTTTCCCACTCCCTTTTAGTCACTCATTATAGAGCTAGAGACATTTTTGTGTTTTGATTTTTTGTGTGTTTTACTGTTTTTAGAAATTTATATCTGTCATGTCACAGGCTCCATCAATTCTGCAGTTGACTAAAATTGTAGTTCAGGGTCCATATCAACTCTTTTTTTTTTTCTTTATTCTCAATGTGATAGAAGTATTATTGTTTTTTGGGGGAACAAAAAGCAACTTTATTTTTTCGTAATTGTGTGCTGTCACGAACGAACACGAAACTTCTAACCATCCAAAATGAAGAGGTAGGGAAGAGGAAGGAAACTTGTGCTTTTGACAGTGAGTGCCACAATAAAAGGCATCCCTACTGGCACAGGGGCACATAGTAGGCATTGGGCATGATGTGAATCACCTTTCTCCTCTCATTCTGCCTGCACATCTTTTATCTATGGTACTTTAGAGCAAGAGGTCGGCAATTTGCTATGCGCCATCCCTCTATAGAGATAGTGCTTGCTAGAGACCGTAGATGGGTGCCATTCAAGGCTTTCTCTCCTGCTGGTGCTAGAGGAAAGTGGTGCCATCTAGGTTTTGGAAGTGAGTTGAAACCCATTTTGCTTAATATTACGGCAGTTATAATAATTATGACTGCAATTGTCAGCATCACTCACTCATTACTCATAGCACAATAAAATAACATAGTGATCCAAAATCCCCGAACACCATGATGCCCATTGTCAGGCAAGAGCTCCTGCGTCATGTATGACGAAAAAAACACGTCATCTGTCGTTAACGGGTTAAGCAATGCTTTAGAACTTGCTGTGATGATGTTCAAAGATTAAACATAAAGTGTAAGGCATGTAATGAGATTGTATTTTCCAAAAGGAGCTTTATTAACCTCGATCCATTACAGTCATTCCGAAAGCAAGTAGACTAATGACATATTATGCAGCATGTAAAAAAACTCGCCTGAAACCTCGTTTTATTCTATGCTTAGCAAGAAATCACAGAATTTGTTTGTACATTGCAACTTCTGGAAATGCAGCAACTGCATTAGATATAACAATGATAACAATTTTATATATATATACACACAATAGATTTTCTTTCAGAGCAATTAAATACAATGCACTATGCCCACACACTCTGTATACAGCCATAGACAATTAGATGCAATGCCAGATCTCGACAACAGTCTCTGAGTACTGATTTCTGTCACACTTTCTCCCTAAGATTTGGCTTGGTTGCTTTCTTGCATGTACACTGACCCCATGAGGTCAAAACAGGTCATGAGTGTCTCCTGTGCAGTGATGTAGGCCTGGTTAGGATGGACTGTGTATCTGTCCAAAATCGTCAGGAGATCAGTGACTCTTGATAAGAGTTCTTGAGAGGGTTTGCCATTGCGAATGGTTTTCGAAGCCTCGAGGTACTCAGTCCACAGGCTCGTCAGGTCGGTTTGGATCTTCTTAGCATCGTAGAGGCGGACTCCTGTCTGAGTCACAACATCCTGGTTACAAACCAGGTCACATAAGCTGCACGAAAACCCGGTCAGTTTCTGGAAGCACGACGGACATCGTAGGTGTGGCATGATTGTAATGTCTTCGAAGAGCGGCCAGTCAGCTTGGCATGCAGCACAGTTGCAGCAGAAGAAGTAGTGTTGCTGTAGTTCCGCGCGACGCTTCGCCCTGGCGTGGCTGACGTACCTCTCGCCGTAGCTGTCGGTGATTTCGGCGCCGCAAGGGATCACGCTTACGCTGTACAGGTACTTTGTGCTCCCAAGGCAGGACGTGAGCGCGTTGGGCACGCACGAGTGGTTGATGAGGCTAAGGGCAGAGTACACGGCCCATCCCACCTCTCTGCCGCGACTCCTGCCCAAGACGCCGCCCTCCGCGCCGCCTCCCCCGGTCTCCACCTCCTTCATGCAGTGCACGTTGCACTCCAGGCCCAGGATGAGGCGCATGAACTGTCCTCCGACGAGAACGACGCCGTCCAGCGAGGGGATGGCGATGTTCCCCTCCTTGTTCTTCAGGAACGACGAACTGTTCTCCAGCAAGACCCGCGTGAGGACGTACGCCATGGCAGCGACCTCCTGTAGCTGGGACTCGGAGCGGGCGGTGCCATGGCCCTCTAGGTGGTAGAGCGAGCGGAATCCTCCTGCGATCTCCAGCAGGGGCTTGTTTACCCCCGTGCTGTTGGCCTGCAATTGGCCGAGAGTGTCCTTCAGCTGGGCGAGCGTGGTGGAGGCGAGGATCCTGGCGGCCAGGAGGGGCGCCGGGTCCAGCTTGAGGGACACCAGCGCAGCCAGCATCGCGCACTCGCCGCCGTGGGACCCGCTCAGGCCCGCCGCCCGGCATCGCTCGTTGCAGAACACCACCTGCAAGCAGTGACAGGGATTATATGAAGCTCTGCCATTTCCTTGCAGTTTATTTATTTCTCTGCAAAGCTAAAACTTAGGTTGGATGAAAGAAAATACAAATTTCCAAGAAGAGGATGGAGCACTTTCGTAGATGAGAAAGGTCAAGAAACCCTACGGGAGGCTGTACACAACTGAAAAAAAACGATAAACAATGATCATACGTAGCTACTTCCTTTAGGCGAGATGACTGTTACGCTCAACGATTTCCATCATTTCCGATAGCAACATACATGAAATCCACTATCCAGTTGATAATCCAGACAAATGATGCAACCTTTGCTTCCATTACTTATTCTCGGTACATGGTTATACACTGCCCTATATTCATTCATTTCATAATAACTCGTATACTCACCCCTCAGTCATTAATACTCTCAGCCATCCCTTATTCCCTCACATTCCTATTCATTCCTCATTCGCCCATACACTCATTCATTCCCCATTCACCCATTCACTCCTCATTCACTCATATCCCCATTAATTCCCATTCCCTCAAACCCATTCCATCCTCCTTCACTCCTACACCCATTCATTCCACAATAACCAACACAGACGTCCATCCCTCAATCCCCCATTTCCTCATCCATTCCTCAGTGACTCATCTACTCACGAGAGAGCACGTCGGGCAAGGGAGCGGGACAGGAGCTCGCCTGAGGCAGTGCGAGCAGTGAGTCCTGAAGGTGCCATCGGGCTTGACGGCGGCGCAGATGGAGTCCTCCACGATCAGGACTTCACCTGCGAGAAAATACGTCGACGATCAGGAGTGACGTCACGATGCCGATGGTGGGTTAGAAGTATGATGGTGATGGTGTTGGTGATGACTGTTATCGAGGAAAATGATAATGATGACAATGATAATGATGGTAATGTTAATAGTAATCATGATAATGATGATGGTAATGTTAATGGTAATCATGATAAGGATAATAATGGTACTTCTACTACTGCTACTACTTCTAATAATAATGATAATAACGATTATGATGATAAATATAATGATACGTAATATTCATGATTGTGATGATGATGACGATGATGAGGCAGAAGATGTTAGTGATGATAATGATCATCATAATGCTCATGATCATGATAATGATTGTAAGGATAATAACAAGAATAGAACTAGCAGTAATGATAGTATTGATAATGATGATAACAATGATTATAGCAATACTAATAATAAAAATAAGATACTGATGATAATGCTTATACTTATGATAATAGTAATGATAATGATAAAGAATAAACATAATGATAATGTATATAATAGTAACAAAAATATAACAATATGAAAAAATAATGGTGATATTTAGCGATGATGACAATGACAATAACAACAATAATAACACCAATCATAATAGGGTATAAATGAGACTGAATAGTTCCACAACATAAGAAATGTAATTTACGCGTTTCGGCTCACCCCGTCTTCAGAACTACATGTACACTTCTACTACAGAACTACATGTAGTTCATTTGCTACATGTAGTTCTGAAGAAGAGGTAAGCCGAAACGCATAAATTACATCTCTTGTGTTGTGGAAACTATTCAGTCTCATTTATACCCTTTTATCCATTTATCACAATGAACTCGTTTCAGCAACAATCATATGGTAGCTTATAACCCTGGTGGATATGTGCCATAAACCATATGCATGATACAACGTCGAAGATGACACGCAAAACCCATACCGGAAACGCATAGAAACGGAAGCCATTTCGGGGCGCAACATAGAAAGGGATTTTGACTTTACTACATGAGCTATTTCCCTATTATACCCTATTACACTCGACTAAAGCAAGATCCGAAATGTTGACGAGGAAATTTGAAATATGCATCATTGTGTAATATAATGGAGGGATAGAAAGTATGATGGATGGGGACTAGGAAATGTTTCTAGTCATTGAGGATGCGTGTGGCGTGAAGCTGAAGTCGGCGATGAAGCGTCACACGTTTGCGCTCGCTCGCCCGGGCGCAGCGGGTTGTGGAATGCGGCGGGGCGGCC
>NW_028234427.1:29357082-29359582 GCF_977035675.1 Penaeus japonicus | reverse complement strand
ACGTTCTGGTGAAAGAGAAGGGTCACGGTATGGTGCGACACTGAACAGGGTCACCATGGCTGTGTAAACATTTTCAAATTGCAATACACAATCACCGCCTAAGGTCAGATATCACAAAGTGGTCGCATATAGGGTCATTACAGGGTCAGATTATCAGTTGAGGGTCACACATCGAAGTGAGAGGTCAACGCATTACGCTGATGGTGGGTAGGTAACCAGGAGGGGGGAGGGGGTGGGGGCAGAAATCATGGTACCCAAAATCACATCACGATAATGTTCCACATCACGTTCTAAGGATGTGGGCAGAGGGACTTTGGGGTGGTAGGGTGGGTGGTGGGAGGGGGTCACACACGCCGGATGCACAATCCCAAGGAACCTCGGTTGACCTGAAGGGCCGCCATCGCCTTCTGCCTCGCGACAGGACCGGGATTTCACCTGAGTTTGCAAACACTGACATGAGTTTAAACACACACACACTCATCAGCGGTGCGCCTGGGGCGACACTGGTCTCGGGCAGCCACTACTGGCCCTCCCCTCTCCTTGCTCCCCCTCTGCCCTCCCTCTCCTTCCTCTCCCCTCCCTCTCCTTCCTCTCCTCCTCCCTCTCATTCCTCTCCCCTCCCCCTCCCTCGTATTCCCCTCTATCATATACTTTCCTCCCTCCTCCCTTCCCTCTACCTTATACATTTCCTTCTCTCTCCCTCTCCCCTCCATCTCTTCTCCTCCCTTCCATCCCCCGCCCACTACCCGGTAGTTCTCCCTTTCCACGCCAATCTTCTGTTATCCCCCTTCCTTTACCCTCCCTTTCCTCCTCCATCCCGTCTCTCTCCCATACCTCCTCCCTTCTCCCCTCTCCCCTCTCTGTTTTCTCCTTCATTCTTCCCCCCTGTCTCCTCCATCTTTCTCTCTTTCTTTCTCCCCTCTTCTCTCTTTCTTTCCACCCTTACTTTCTCCCCTCTCCCTTCCCTCTTTCTCTTTCTTTCTCTCTCCCTTCCTCTCTCTTCATTTCAACCCTCTCCCTTCTCCTCTCTCTGATTTTCTAATCCATTCTCCCTCTTCTCTTTTCTCTATCTCTACCTATCCCTCTATCTACCTCTTCTCCTTCCACCCTCTCCCTTCTCCTCTTTCTATTTTTTCCCATCCATTCTCCCTCTCCTCTCCCCTCCGTCACTATGTGTCCCCCTTCATCTCTCTCTATCTCTCCCCTCCTCCCTCTCCCCCTCCACCCTCTCCCTTCTCCCCTCTCCGCTCTCTGTTTTTCTCCTCCACTCTCCCTCTACCCCTCCCCCGCCCCCGCCCCACCCCGCCCCCGCCCCGCCCCCGCCCCACTACTCCAATCATTGGCTCACACTTTCTGTGACACGAGCCAAAACTCCACAACATACCACATGCAAGATGTAATGACCTACTCTCCATGTTGGCACCACATGAACGGAAACCATTAATAGATTGAGAACAGGAGAACAGGATATTAGAAATGTGAAGCATAGATACACAGAGAACAGAAAGAACAGTGGAGAACGCAGAACATAGCAGAACACAGGGGAAAGGAATGGAGATCAAGGTATAGGGAACAGAGGGGAATAAATAACAGGGATGAATGGAGAACATGGGGGAGCATAACATGGAGAAGAGAGAATTAGGAGTAATAACATCTATCAAAAGACAACGGAGGAGAATAAGAACAACGAACACAGAAGAACAAAAAGAACAGAAAGACCATAGCAGAAAAGAAAAACACACAGAACATAATAGAACAAATAGAACCGAGACGTAGAAAATAAATAACATTTCTGAGTAAAAGAGAGAAGAAGAAGCACGTAAAACATATGAGAACATAGCATAGAGAACGAAGGAAAAACACTGAACATGACATAAAGAACAGTGGGCCATGTGGAGGAATATGAGGTGGATAACTAACCTAAATTTGTATCATACTGTTATCATAATTATCATTATTTCAAATAATCTTTGGGTCTTAGTTATTGTATTCATTTCGTTATTACTAACATATCTTTGTGAAAACATATCCATGAAGATTAAATCCCTCTGTTTGCAATGTTTTCATCCAAAGTGTACTGTACAGGGAACTTAAACCATCAAGTGATATGTTGCAGTGATATGTTGCAGCTACATGTGTGTTGTATGATTCGGTGTATTTTTTGTTAATCGTAGGCTGCAGTTGGTGTTGCAATTATCTATAAAGATAAAGATAAAACCAATGATAATAAGGATAACAAGACTAATAGTGATATTGATGATGATGATGATGATAGCTGTAATTGTGACAATAATAATCATTATGATGATTCAGATAATGATAATGATTGTAATGCTAATGCTAATGATAATAACAACAGCAGTATTGATGATGATCTAATGGTGATGACAATGATAACAATAACCATTATGATAATGGTGGATAAACAATGATAATAACAATAACAATAGCGATATTGTAAACATGATATAGAAAAATAATGATGATAACATTGTTATTA
>NW_028234427.1:29342082-29344582 GCF_977035675.1 Penaeus japonicus | reverse complement strand
AAATGCCTATTGCTTTTTAAATGGTAGTCTAAGAACTCATAGACTGTAATCATCATTCGCGCCTTAAATGTTGATGAAATCCGTCAGATACGACGGAAACATTTCCTAATGTTATCATCTTCGTTATCGCCATATTTCTGTTATCAGTAATGATTGTTGTGTTGTATAAATGCCGTTCTTTTTATTCAACTCGTTATCCTTATCATTTGCATCAGCTTTATCGTGTTTATCCATCTCGTTATTATTTCACAGAGGGGGACTCTGTGTGTGTGATTATGTGTGTGTGTGTGTGTGTGTGAGAGAGAGAGAGAGAGAGAGAGAGAGAGAGAGAGAGAGAGAGGACTGAGAGGAGGAGCATGAGAGAGAGAGAGAGGAGGTGAAGAAAGAGATGAGGACGAGAGAGAGAGAGGAGAGAGAGAGAGAGAGAGGAGGATGAGAAGAGGAACAAGAAGAGAGAGAGAGGAGAGAGGGAGAGAGAGAGACGATGAGAGGAGAGAGAGAGAAAGAGAGGAGGCGAGAGAGAGAGAGAGAGAGAGAGAGAGAGAGAGAGAGAGAGAGAGAGAGAGAGAGAGAGAGAGAGAGAGAGAGAGAGAGAGAGAGAGAGAGAGAGAGAGAGAGACAGCGACAGAGAGACAAATAGAGAGAGAGAGGTAGAGATAGAGAGAGGAGGAGAGAAGAAGATAGGAAGAGAAATAAAAATATATAGATTAAATAGAGAGAGAGAAAGAAAGGAAGAAAGAGAAAGAGTGAGAGAACGAGAAAGAAAGATAGATAGATAGCCAGAAAGAGAGAAAGAGAGAGAGAGAAGGAAGGGGGTGGGGAGTGAGAGAGAGGAGAGGAAGGCGCGAGGAGAGAGAGAGGGGGAAAGAGAGAGAGAGAGAGAGAGAAAGAGAGGAAGGGGAAAAGAGAGAGAGAGTGAGAGAGATAGAGAGAGAGAGATCGAGAGAGAGAGGAAAGCGGAAAACACTACCGAGAGAGAGAGAAAGTGGCAATAGGAGAGCGAAAAAAAAAAAACTATAAACAGAGAGAGAGAACGAGAGAAAAGTGGACGAGAGAAGGGGAGAAAGATAAATCTCCCATAAGCACACTCTTGGCGGCTCCCTTGACAGTTTTTCCCCAAAGGAGAGTTGAAAAAAAAGAAAGAAAAAAAAAAAAAAAAAGGCCAGCCCTCGTGAAGTCTTAAATGAAAGGCTCTTAATGGCGGAAGTGATGAGACTTAATAAGCTTTCGGCCAATTATTCATAAGACCTTATTTTGGATGTGTCTCTTCTAATACACCCTTATAGAATGGCATGTAGGTAGTGTATGGTGTGTGTGTGTGTGTGTGATTACGTGTGTGTGTTTGTGGTGTGTGTGTGTAGTGTGTGTGTTGGCGAGGTTGTCTTGTGTGAGTGCGTGTGCGTTGTGCGTGTGCGTGTGCGTGTGGCCGTGTGCGTTGTGCGTATTGTGGCTAAGTTGCGTGTGCGTGTGCGTGTGCTTGTGCTTGTGCGTTGTGGCGTGTGCGTGTGCGTGTGGTGTGTGGTGTGTGTTTGTGTGTGTGGTGTGGTGTGTGTGGTGTGTGTAGTGTGCGTGTGCGTGTACGTGTGCGTCGTGTGTGATACAACGATATTTTCAAAATATATTATATATATATATATATTATATAAATATTTAAATATAATAGTATAATATATAATATATATATTTATGTATATGTATTTATATAGGGCGATAGGCACCTCCCCCGGCACCTCCCTAATCAGTAGACAATCGGAAATGGCCTTCCTACGTGAGAGGAAAAAGTTTGCGGCGAGGAACAGGCAGGTTTAGGGCAGACTGGGGAATATTCAGGAAGGCGCCGGAGAGGAACAGTGGTGGAGATCTGCGGGAGAATATGGAGCACGAGAGGCCGACCACATGAACGTTCCCCTCCGGCGATTTTGGGCGCAGGGACTGCCGCCGTCCATTGAGCCTCGGGGCATCGACGGGTCGCAAGGGAGCACGGTGCCAATTAGTGCATTTTGATCCAGCACTTTTTGGCACCTCATATATTTCTCTCTCTCTCATTTCTCTCTCTCTGTCTCTCTCTCCTCTCTCTCTCTGACTCTCTCTCTCCTTCTCTCCCATCTCTCTCTCTCTCTCTCTCTCTCTTCCTCTCTCTCTCTCTATCTCTCACTTTCTTGTTCTCTCTCTCTCTCTCTCTCTCTCTCTCTCTCTCTTTCTTGCTACTATTCTCTCTCTCTCTTCAATCACTTCTCTCTCTTTCACTCACTCTTTCACTCCCACTCTCTCTATCTCTTTATCTCTCTCTCCCTCCCTCTCTCCCTCTCTCTCTCTCTCTCTCTCTCTCTCTCTCTATCTATCTATCTATCTATCTGTTTATCCATCTCTCTCTATCTCTTTATCTCTATCTCGCTCCCTTCCTCTCATTCTCTTTCTCTCTCTCTCTTTCTCTCTCTTTCATAGCATCTCCAACCTCCCCCCCCCCCCCCCCCCCCAACCCCCCCCCCTCCCCCCCCCC
>NW_028234427.1:29314582-29317082 GCF_977035675.1 Penaeus japonicus | reverse complement strand
TCTCTCTCTCTCTCTCTCTCTCTCTCTCTCTTTCTCTCTCTCTCCATAAGTGCATTGCCATAAATTTACTATCTATGTAGGCACTAATCTATCTATTAATCTATCTACTTCACACAAACCCACAGTTAAACACTCTGCTGTTACGGTGTGAAACCCACTGGGAGGGGGAGAGGGAGGGGGGAGGTGAGGGAGAAGGGGGAGGGAATGGGGAGACGGTGGGTGTAACGAGTGGATGGGGCGAGGGAGGGAGGGAGGGAATGAATGGATGGAGGGCAGGGAGGGAGGGGGATGGAAGGAGAGGGGAGAAATGAGGGCAAGTGGTATAGGGAGGGAGAAAGTGAGGGAGGAAGGAAGGGCAGGAAATACAGACGAGAAGAGAGTGGGGGTGAAAGAAAAAAAGAAAGGATGGATGGAGGAAGTCCAAGAAGAGGGAGGGAGGGAGTCCAGGGAAAGGGGAGAGTAGGAAGAAGGGAAAACGGAGGAGGAAGGAAGTGAGAAAGGGAGAGAGGGCGGGCAGGAGTACACGGAGCAAAGAAGGAGGGAAGGTATCCAGAAAAGGGCAGAGAAGGAGTGAGAGTGCCCAGCGAAGCGCAGAGAAGGAGGGAGCGTGTCCGGCGGAGGGCAGAGAAGGAGGGAGGGTGTCCAGCGGAGGGCAGAGAAGGAGGGAAGGTGTCCAGCGAAGCACAGAGAAGGAGGGAGCGTGTCTGGCGGAGGGCAGAGAAGGAGGGAGGGAGGGCGGGGAGGGTGCAGGAGAGCCCCCCAGTCCGGCGACGTCGAGGACGGGATGGTGTGGTGCGTCCGGTCGCCGCCCATTCATTCTCCAGCCCGCTCGGACTACTGCCGCGCCACTCCTTCTTAGGAGAAAATAGGTGGGAGGGAGGGAGGGAGGGAGGGGGTATTTGGGGGAGGGAAAGAGGGAGTATGTTGGAGGGAGAGAGGGAGGGAGGGAGTGTTGGGGGGAGGAAAAGAGGGAGTGTGTTGGAGGGAGGGAGGGAGGGAGGGAAAAAAGAAGTGTTTTGGAGGGAGGGAAAGAGGGAGCGTGTTGGAGAAAGGGAGAGGGGGAGGGAGGAATGGAGGGAAAGAGGGATCGTGTTGGAACGCGGGAGGGAAAAAGAGAGAGTGTTGGAGGAAGGGAGCGAGGCAGGAAGTTGGAGCGAAGGAGGGAGGAGGTGTTGGTGGAAGAGAGAGTGGGAGATTTGGAGGAAGGGAGGGAGGGAAAGAAGGAGACTGCTGGAAGAAGAGAGCGAGTAGGAAGTGGAGTGAGGGAGGGAGAGAGGGAGGGAGGGAAAAAGGGACCGTGTTGGAGGGGGCGAGACAGGAGGAGATGGAGGCAGGGAGGGAAGGTGTGTAAAAGCTGGATGTAGGAAGGAAGGAAGGAAGGGAGAGAGGGATAGAGGAAGGGAGGGAGGGGGAGAGGAAGGGAGGGGGAAGGGGGAGAGAGGGAGAAAGGGAGAGAGGGAGGGAGGGAGGAAGGAAGAGAGGGAGGGAGGAAGAGAGGAAGGGAGGGAGGGAGGGAGGAGGAGATGGATAGTGTGCAAAATACGTAGGTAAAGAAGGAAGAGAGGAAGAAAATATGTAGGTAGAGAAGGAAGAGAGGAAGGAAGGGAGAGAATAGGTGGAAGCAGGAGAGAGAGAGAAGTAAGGCTAGAGGAATAGAGGAAGAGGAAGAGGAAGGGAAGATCCGGGATGAAGTAAACCCCCCAAAAAGAGAGAAGAAAGAGAAAAAACAACCCCCCAAAAAGATACAAACCAAAATCCCAAATCGAAACAACCATATATATATTTTTTTAAATAAATCTCAACAAACCCACTCTACCCAACCGCCAAAGTAAAAACAAAATAAAGACCAAAATTCCGGAAGACACACACCTCCGGCCGAAACCTCGCGCTGGGGAGGGAGGGAGCGTATCGTAAACCCGACGGCAGTTGGCTCGGAGAAAACAGCGTTGTAAATTATGTTATCAACCTGCCGCTCGGGCTTCGGGCTTCGGGCTCTCTCCGCCGAAGCACGTCGAACCGAACCGAACCGACACGTGTTCTGTCGGGTGTTGTTCTGTCGGGTGTTGTTCTGTCGGGTGTTGTTCTGTCGGGTGTTCTGTCGGGTTCCTTCGGTGTGCTGGAGTCGTGTTGGTTGTGTGGTGATGTGCTTCCGTCGGGTGTTGGTTGATGGGCGAGGGAGGGTGTTGGGAAGGGTGGGAGGGGTAGAGGGAGAGAGGAAGGGAGATATAAATAGACTGACTGGTTGACTAACTAACTGACTGACAGTTAGACAACCATCTACACTGACAGACCGAAAGAACAGAAAAAAGAGAGTGGGCATCTCCCAAAGATCACTCTTTCAGCCAGAAATACAACGGAAGATAAACCTCTCCTATCGTCCACTTCAAAGGACTCTATTTCACGCCTAGGCCTCGATATACCTCCCGATATGCTACAAAAAACGCCACGGATAATGAGTTTAGAGAGTATGATATTACCGTAGCGTAGCTCCATATCGGAT
>NW_028234427.1:29289582-29294582 GCF_977035675.1 Penaeus japonicus | reverse complement strand
GGTCGGGAATGTTTATATTTGTGTGTGTGTACAAAGATGTGTTTGAGTGCATATATGTTTGTATCATGTCATATGTATCAACACATATACCTCAGACTCTCTATGTTCATCGATCTATATCTATGTACCCATCCATCCATCTCTCTATGAAATACGACAAACAGATGCTTACACGCACATGCAAGACGAGAGGGAAGTCGAGGGACAGCAGGGACGTGACGAGGCACCGAGTCCTCTCGGGAAAGTTCAGCAGTTGACTTGTTCCACATACGTGACGGCACGGCACTTGGGCGGCGCTCGGCTGCCTCGTCCCCTCTCTCTCTGGCCATCCCTATCTTTCTCTCTCTTTCTCTCTTTCTTTCTCTCTTTCTTTCTCTCTCTCTCTCTCTCTCTCTCTCTCTCTCTCTCTCTCTCTCTCTCTCTCTCTCTCTATCTATCTATCTATCTATCTCTATCTATCTATCTATCTATCTCTCTCTCTCTCTCTCTATCTATCTATCTCTATCTATCTATCTATCTATCTCTCTCTTTCTCTCTCTCTCTCTCTTTCTTTCTCTCTCTCTCTCTCTCTCTCTCTCTCTCTCTCTCTCTCTCTCTCTCTCTCTCTCTCTCTCTCTCTCTCTCTCTCTCTCGCTCGCTCGCTCGCTCGTTCGTTCGTTATATACATATATGTGTGTGTATGGGTGTTTGTGTGTGTGTGTGTATGCATATAGATAAATGAATAAACAACTATATAAATATAAATATATATATATATATATATATATATATATATATATATATATATAAACCCTTCCCTCTATCCTCCCCCTCCCCTTCTTCCCCCCCCCCCTCTCTCTTTCTCCCTCTACCCCCCCCCCTTTCCTTCTTCATTCCCTCCCCCTCTCACTCCCTCTCTCCCTCCCTCCAAGTAATCAATTTTCACATTCGCCGTTTTATTCCTCCAGGTGAGTGGGTGAATCTGCTGCAGAGGCCAAGAGGTGAGACGAGAAGAAACATCATGGCAGTGAGTTTTTTTTCTACTCTCCTTTGTTGATTTCAAGTGTTCGTGGCATTTGCAATCGATAAGTTGATGTTGCTACTTTGCGTTCTTTTGTTACTTTGGAATCTAGATGGACATTCTTAGAATAAGATCTTTGATATGTTGATATCGTTTCTGTTAATTCTCTTGCTATATAAATAGTAGAGTAATTAACAGGTAGATATAGATATTAACCTTAGTAGAGCTATTAAAATCTTACCATTTGATTTTTTTTTTATAAGAGCGAGGCATTATTACGTAAAACCCTTCGTACGCATAGTGATGTTTTTCTGTTTGTCTTTCTTTCGTCAGTCGTTGCTAAGTGATTTGGAATGAAGATGTGACGATAATGAGAACAGTAATGATAGCAATAGCAGTAGTAGTAGCAGTAGTAATAGTCGTAGCAATGGTGATAATAAATTGATTGATGATGATGATAATGGTAATAATGACGATGAGAATGATAATACTTAATAAGGGCAGTAATAGCAGTAATGATAATTATTTAAAAAATAATGACGACAGCAATGCTAACCTCATCCACGATAACAAAAGAAGTCAGATCAGAGCCACGTGTCAGCAAAAGGCGCGAAGAGCGAGCCCAGGTTGGCCAGCCTAGTTCCACGTGCGTAAGTTCCGTTCTCGTCACATGAATAATGTATGACATTTTCACTGCGAGTCCGAGAAAGCAATTTTCTCTGGACGGAGATGCGCAGAGAATTCATAAGAAGATTAAATACCGCTTTCGCTTCACTTTTTTTGTGAGCTGGTCCAGATCGAATGTCTGATTGAAATGTGATTGTTATCTTAGGTATAAGTGAGTATTCCTATTCATGGTCCAGACGACATATATAGACAGAAATACACGTAAATAGAACAACCACAAACACAGACACAGAAAAATTGTAATTTTAAAGACACACACACACGCAACAAACTTAAACAAGGACAACAAACGAATACACACACACACACACACACACACACACACACACACACACACACACACACACACACACACACACACACACACACACACACACACACACACACACACACACACACACACACGCACACACACACACACTTCCTGTCGTCTGCCGGAAAGTAAAGGTAGTAGGTCAGAGGAAGGCTCTAAAAGCGGAACACCATTGACTATAAAACTATATTTTTTTGTTCATATTTCGTTGCTTTTTCTGAAACAGTGTCACGTGATCTGTGTGGCTTGTAATTAGGTAGGACTGATATTATCATCTATATCATAAAATTGTTATCAGCATCATAACCATTACTATTACCATTGTGATTCATATTCATCATTATTATAATAATTAGTATTATTATCGCCATCAATATGATTACAATCACTAATAACATGATCACAATTATATTCTTTATCATTTTGTTGCTGTTGTCTATATAACTCATGTTCATTTCACATAAATCAACGCTTCTTCAACTTCAAATTAAATCACAGACACCTCATATCATTGGCTGAAGAACTCAATCTTCCAGAAACATACCCGAAAAATAGGTATATTCCTCCTATTTCTTTTAAAAACACTGAAATGAAAGAAATATTTAAACCCATCCATCTACATACCCCCTCCCCCTCCCCCCCTCCCCTCATCACAGAGAACGGGAATTTCCATGATTGAAAGTCAAGTAACTATCGCTCGTTTACGTATCAAAAGGGCGGCATTCGAACACGAAAGAAACGAAAGTAGGAATAATATTAGTGCATGCAGCGTGATCTAACGATTTTCAAGGAAGATAGTGCGTGTTGCATGCATAGCGACAAGCAATGATAACTTCGGTGGTGCAGAACGAGGGAGGGTGAGTTCGAACGGCCAAGCCAGCAATCCGGGGAGTTTTGTGTGGTTCAGGGCTTTTGCATAAGTGTTATGCATGCGCGCAGGCACATGCACGCAAACATAATGGCGAGCGCACGAACATGCATAGTTCGCAGATACAGATATACATACAAACACACGCTTAAACACACACACACACACACACACACACACACACACACACACAAACACGCACACATATACACACACACTAGTAGAGAGAGACATAAAAAATATCATGCAAACAATCCCACAACCCATCCTCCCTAACCTCCCAGCCTTACATACATGTTGCAAGCAAGCAATCTATTCCACCACATTACATATCATATGTTAAAATCATACTTTAACTTTTTTTAAATATCCTTTTCCATACGGCGCAGAACCAACTTATATTGTCATGGCCAGTACAATAGAAAAAATACAGTCATATCATTAAAGAATCCATGCACTGCGCTTGACCGTAACTACGCAGCAACAGAAGTGACCTTTGCATGCCTATGAATGTTCCAATTGTCTTCATTGGCATTTAATTGTTCATACTTTTTGTTCTTGTTTATGTATTTGCTCTTGAATCTTTTTTATGGAACTTCTCATTAGCAAGAAATTTTGTTTACTTGTTTGTGGTGTTTTTGCAAAAATCATCTTAGAAATATACAAATAAGGTTAGGGTGGCGCCGCTTAACGGTCCCTCGGACAAGCTATCCTTCACTTCAGATTAAAAAAAAAGCATAAGTAAGATCAAAAATAAAATAAAATAGAGCAGGAACTTGTTCCCAAAGCGACTGGAAACAAGAAACAATATCTACACACTGGTTGTTAGAGAATACAACACTATCTTGGTATAAGGAATGCCATTTTTATTTCGCCAATAAACTTAATGGATTTTTCTTTGTTTAATGAAACTCAAAAGCACGTATGAACGCTATCGTGCAGGCATTTTATTTCCTTTTATTTTATGGTAGACGATTTTATACTTGACTAAAAGACGAAGCATTTAGTCAAAACGGTTGTAAAATATCAAAGCTGGCGGTGCCAACGATGACAAAAAGATATCAGTTTCCCGTGAACAAGAACAAAAATATGTGTCTAGTTCCAGTGCGTGAGACAGAGAGAAAGGGGGAGGGGAGAGAGAGAGAGCGAAAGAGAGGCGGATAGAGGAGAAAAAATAGATTGGTAGAAAGAGAGAGAGAGAGAGAGATATGAATGAACAATAAGAGACAATAATAAAAACAGAGATAGACAAGAGAAAGATAACGACCGACAAAGAAAACCAGACATAGAGAAAGGCGGAGAGAGAGAGAGAGAGACATAATCTACAGAAGAGCTAAAAACGCTTCTAATTACGAGCATGACGAAGACATCTCGGAAAATGTGAGTGATCAAAAGAGCGTGACGGCCAAGGTGATCCTCCCCCCCCCCTCAACTCCCCCTTTCCCCCCTCCCCCCACTACTGTTGCCGCTCTTGCGCTGAGAGTGAGAGTCGGCTGAGGATGGGGAAGAGGGAGAAAAGAGTAATTATGTTGAGGGAGAGAGGAAGAGGGGGAGAAGGGAGGGGAAGAGAGAGAGAAAAGATACATTTAGTAGGAAGAGACAGAGAACGAAATAAATCTAGTAAAGAGAGAAAGACAGAGATAGGTTGAGAGAATTTAAGTCAATCTATCAGCAGTAAAATATCTATCAGTTATCTACCAGTCCCTCTACGCATGGTATGAACGCCTCTAGTATCAACCATCTACTATATCTTTCTACTTAGCAATCGAACTGTCAGCCCATCTATCATATACCGTTATTTGTTATAGAAACAATTCGTTCAGTGTTATAATATTCATTGCGTCTGTGGGCCAATGTCGTGAGTCTTTGGTGAGTTTAGCTCTTGTGTGTGTCAGTGCACCGCGGAGGTGGCTTGTTAGGTAAATGTGTAATAAATAGAGAGAGAAGTAAAGGAGGGGGATTGGGGAAGAAGAGAAAGAGGGGTTTGAGAAAAGAGAAAGGGAGAGGGAGGGCGTTGGGACGGAGAAGAAAGAGAGAGAGGGGGGAGGGGCGATGGGGGTAGAAGAAAGAGAGAGAGAGAAAAAGAGAGGAAGAAGAAATATGAATGTATTCCCGTGTACAACTGTATAAAC
>NW_028234427.1:29269582-29272082 GCF_977035675.1 Penaeus japonicus | reverse complement strand
TCATGTTACGGGTGTTATTATAAAGGTTTTGATGCTATCGCTGTTTCAATTATCAATTGTTTTATGTTTTATCCTCATAATTTTCATAAATCACATCCCGTTATTGTTACATCATAATCACTGTCATTATCAGCGTTCTTGTTATTAGCGTCTTTGGGGTTATTACTATCGTTATCATTACTGTTTTTGTGGATCATCTTCTTGCTCGTTTTTGTTATATCTGTCGCTATTTGAAACATTGCAATGCATTTTATTGCATTTCATTCTGCTGTATTTTATTATATTTCATTCTGCTGTTTTTCATTACATTTCATTCTGCTGTTCCGTTGCATTTCATTCTGCTGTTCTATTGTATTTCATTATCCTGTATTTCATTGCATTTCATTCTGCTGTATTTTCTTATATTCCATTTTGCTGTATTTTATTCCATTCCGTTCTGCCGTATTTCATTCTGCTGTTTTTCATTGCATTTCATCCTGCTGTATTTTACTGTATTATCCTCCACGGTCTCTGACATTTGGTGTCATGGCGTGATATGATATTCAGAAAATTAATCATTGACTGAAGTATATAATTGAATGATGAGTTTTGATGCTCTGGTGATTATGAAAGTCTGCAATTAAGTTTGGTTGCAATTTCAATCGACTTGTCAGTGAGAGGGAGGGAGGAAGGGAGTAGAGAGAGAGAGAGAGAGAGAGAGAGAGAGAGAGAGAGAGAGAGAGAGAGAGAGAGAAAGAGAGAGAGCGAAAGAGAGAAAGAGAGAGAGCGAAAGAGAGAAAGAAAACGATAGAGAGAAAGAGGTCCCAATTCAATTCAAACAAAAGCATGTATATATACAGATAGATATATATTTTTTTTCCAAAACAAATACCAGGGAATAATGTAACCGCATATACTCCGTATCTCATTCATAATATCCACATAATAAATACTGCACAAGCGAACAAAGCATTCTCACGTCACGCTAACATGACCCAAATGACATCAATAAAACAAAATAACGACGTGTTTCTAATCATTTCTTCGCTACGTGAACCCTTCAATACAATAAGCATACATCTCAATCAAATACACAGTGTGCGCGCATGTACTACAATTACGCACATGCACACAGCGTTTATGTGCACATCCGATACACGATGATGTAGCAGATTACTAATGCACATATATGCCACGCACGCAAGAATGGGCATCACGCACAGGCACGCACGCACGACAGCTCTACCTGTGTGTGTTGTGTGATCAACATGTACGAAAACTGTAATGGTTAAAAAAAAAAAAAAAAAAAAAAAAAAAAAAAAAATATATATATATATATATATATATATATATATATATATATATATATATATATATATATATATATATATATATATGATGAAAAAGAATGATGATGATAAAGATAAAAGCGGATAAAAAGTGAGATTTTTTTTCCTTCTTTTTTGCCGTTTTCAACTTCTTTCGTTTTCTTCTTTTTCTTCGCCTTTGTTTTGATTTGTTTTTCTCTCTTTATTGTTCTACTGCTTCTTCCTTTACTTCTGTTTTTATTTCTTTTCCTCTTTCTTCTTCCCCTTTTACTCCTCCTTCTTCATCATCTGTCATCTCTTTTTTCTCATTCTTCTCTTCCTCCTCACTTTTCCTCATTTCATTCTTCCTCGTCTTCTCCTTTTTCTCCTCTTCCTCTCCCTCCCCCCCCCTCCTCCCAAGTCATTTACTTTCAATTCCAAAATAATGCACACTCCCCATCTAAAGATACATACCCCCCTTCGGGCAAGCGAGTGCAGCGTAGCATGTAGTTGTGAAATACTTGCCCGTGGAAGTCATGATATAACCACGAAACAGTCTCGTTCGAACAACAATGAAAACGTCAAACACATAAGAAAAAAAAAACTCTTACGAATGACAACACACGAACTCATTTCTCTCCCACGCATGCGTACTATTGGATAATGAACTGACAGAGAAGGGAGTCTGAATGAGCTAAGGCTGTGTCACCCAAGAGCAGGTTACACGTAACAAAAACCCGTGTCAGAAGAGAGAGAGGAAAAAATAAAAAGAATAATTGTAATGGTGGGAGACGCCTGAGAACTCCCACGGTAAAAACGTTTACTTTCGCCTCGCTCACTAGAGGGCGTCTCTGCATTCCGGGGATCCGTTTTCGGTAAAATGAGCATATATCTGAACACTTTCGATCGTTGATAGATGTGGGGCGGTACGCATCAAATTTGAATTATGTCAGACTCGCGGTGAATTGTAGAACATCCAGCCGAGACCCGTCAATGAATGCACGTGCACTCTGAACCATTGTGCAAGGGCTGAAGGCGCTACGAGTCACTATGGTTTGTATGAGAACGAGTGCTTAGACGAACGTGGAGCAACAACAACAATAGAGCGAGGATTGCACTGACTTTCCTTGTCCTTCGGTCATGCTTATTTATTTCTCTTTTGTATTTTTTTGTATTTTCTTCTTTTTTAGATGACTTTGTTTTCCTTTTTTTCT
>NW_028234427.1:29252082-29257082 GCF_977035675.1 Penaeus japonicus | reverse complement strand
GGGAGGGAGATGGAGGGCGAGAGAGGTAGAGAGAAAGGGGGAGGCAAGAAGAGATAGAGAGCAAGTGGAAATTTAACAGAAAGATAAAAGAAAAAGAAAACGACGCGAACAGACAGACAGACACTGACAGAGAGAAAGTAACAACATTTAGGAAACAACCGTAGAGGTCACCTTGAGTAGTGAAATATGAAGGCTTGAACGAGTCGCTTCAACGCGGGAAACACAAGAAAAAGTCTTGTCACTTAAATAAACAAATATATTGTCAAAGAAGTCAATAGATCAATAGATAGATAAAATGATATACGTATATACATGTACACACACAAATATAATATCTAATATCTAATATATATATATATATATATATATATATATATATATATATATATATATATATATATATAAATAATATATATATATATATATACATATATATATATATATGTGTGTGTGTGTCTATCTTTACACACACACACACATATATATGTGTATATATGCATATACATATATGTATATATATATATACATTTATACATATTTACAGGTATACATATCTATTTATTCATACACATATATGGTTAGTAAAATAAAGACGATACAAATCAATAATCGATCTCGCAAATTAAAGATTCACAGAAGAAATTCACGATTTACTACTTAGATATTCAATAGATATATAAAACAAAGAATTTGTTATCCGAAAATTTAAATTTTACATTATTTTCATAGGTCGCTTACAACACAAAAACTCTAAAGCTCCGAGCCCGGGCAAGCGAAGCGCTGCGAGCGGATTGTGTAATTTCCTTCTGATCCTCCAGGAATTGTGTTATTATCTTGTTAACCTTAAGGAGAGAAAGCTTATGGCTCCGGGTAGATGAACAATTGAACATGTGTGTGGCAGATATCGGGCAGCCGGGTGAACGTGTAGAGTACGCGCACGCAAACAAATGAGGTGTGTGTGTGTGTGTGTGTGTGTGTGTGTGTGTGTGTGTGTGTGTGTGTGTGTGTGTGTGTGTGTGTGTGTGTGTGCTATGTATGAGGGAGGACTAGAGAGTATAAACTACATGTACTGTATGTTCAAAGAACATTATAACAAACATCCACGTACCTGCAACATCCTAACTGGTATTTGCATAACTGATATTTGGTCACAAACACACATACACACACACACGACCCCCCCCCTCCTCCCCCTCAAAATAAAAAGCAGAGAGAGCTCAGTTCCTCCCCCGTGACGTCAGTGCTTGAGGGCCGCAGTCACGCCTCCCGTTGGTCAAGTGACCCACATGTGCGCGACGTGGGTCACCCATGCATTGCGCTGAGGACAACGTTTCCCCCCTTTATGACATCCCTCTGTTGCCTGTCGTTCTGTCTGTCTGTCTGTCTCTTTGACTCTCTTCGTCTCTATCTTTCTTTGGCTCTGTCTTTTGTCGCTCTCTCTCTCTCTCTCTCTCTCTCTCTCTCTCTCTCTCTCTCTCTCTCTCTCTCTCTCTCTCTCTCTCTCTCTCTCTCTCTCTCTCTCTCTCTCTCTCTCTCTCTCTCTCTCTCTCTCTCTCTCTCTGTATGTGTTAGGGCGTATGTCTTTCTGTCTCTCCTTTAGTTCTAATCACTTCTCTTCTTTTTTCTCTCCTTCTTTTCTTTTCATCCTCTTCATCCTTATACTTTTTCTCTCATTCATATTTTTTTCTTCCCTTTTATTTCTGTTTCTCCTCCCTCTCCTTTTCTTTCTCTTTCTCTTTGTTTCTCTTTTTTTAATAGACATTGTCAGTAAAGCTTGTAACACTATATCTGTATTATCAGACTTGCTCCATTTACTAACATCTAATTCTATCTAATTACTTCATCCCTGGTATGTTACGTGTCTATCTATGTGTCAGCGAATCATATTTAACATATGTATTACACAAAGATGCATACATATAAAATGCATACACACAAGTACATTTGCACGTGTGCTGCGCAGGTTATGCACAGTACATAGTGATTTTTTTTTACATACGTACACACATACACAATACTACCTGCTGCTCCTTTAGCGTCGTGTCCTCCGCACGCAAATAAACAACCATTAGAGAGAAAATCCCTCACTGCATGTCCATAAACCACTGATTCTGACCAGCGTCCCTCTCCCTTTCCCCCAGATGGCGTCGTGGCGTTCGGTAGCGGTGTTGTTGGTGGCGGCCGCGGCGGTGGCGGCGGCGACGGAGGGTCCGGCCGAGGCGGTGGTGGAGCGACCGGCGGCGGCGGCGGTGGCATCAGGTGCGGCAACCTTGGAGGACTTTGATAGCGAGTCCCAGGTCTTGCTGGCGTCGGGGCGGCAGGGGGCTCCTCATGGGCGTGGCATGCTTTCCATGGCCTTCGATGCCATGAACCCGGTGCCTTACTTCATGGGAGGACTGAGGGGTGTCCGGCAGGTCATGCAGCAAAGGCTGGTTCCTTTCCGCGGCATGATGCTGAACAACTTCCAAAGGAACCTTCCGAGGCCCGGGAGTAGGTTTAGAGGTGGTGGTGGAAGCAAGAATGCTCTCGGCTTGGGTGGCAGGGGCTTCAGGGGCGGTGGTGGTGGTGGAAAGAGGCCTCTCTCTTCTGGCCTCAGAGGTGGAAATGGTGGCGGGCCTTCTAATGATTTCCTGCAGGGTTCCTTGAGCACCACGAAGCAACCTTCCAACTCCTTTACCTCTACTCACAATCCTTCCCTCTCTAACGACTTTGGGACGCTGAAGCCTGCCTCTATCGTGGGCGGGAAGAGGCCGTCCCTCGACGCCAGCACGCGGACGCCCTCCCCGATCTCCGACATCGGGTCGACCAAAGCCTTCTCGCAGACGACCTCCACGCCTGCCATACTAACCAATCCTCCTTCTGCCTCCTCTATCTTGCCTGCTTCGAACGATAAAGAAGGGACGAGAGTCATCAACATTCAAATCCCCAAAGAACTTCAGGATATTCCGGTCCTGGAGATCAACATGAAGCCCAACGGAGACATCAGCATTGGCCCCGGCGGGGGTGGCACGGACGCGTCCTTCTCGGACACGCAGACGTCCACAGCGACGGCTGACCTCCCCGATGCGCCTGACTCCTTCTCCCAGGACTTTGACAATGATGACTTTGATTCAAGTGTTGATAATCCTGGCACCTTCGATTACAATTCTCCTCTTCGAAGTGGCCAGGAAGGGTTCGATCAGCTGGATACGAGCTTCCAGACTTTTCCTCCCGAGAGTCCTGGGAGAGTCAATTCCATACAGGACATCCTTCGCATGCAGAATCTAGGGACTACTAACAATGCTTTTGGGAGTGGGATGTTTGACGTTGCTCCCATGACTCGCATGCAACCCTTGCTACTTGATAATGAAAACGGTCATACTAACGACCCTGTACTTAATAATGTACCAAATTCATTTTCGAGACACAATCTTTTATCAAACTTTCCGTCAACTTTCCCTCCCGATCGAAATAATGTTAATCACATTTACTTTGTCCCCTTCAATATGCAGCCGACTTCCCCAACATCAGTGCCACCAGCTCAAAACAAGTCACAGCCTATCCCTCTGCAAACAGAAATAAAATCGGTCAAGAAAGATTCCCCCATTTACTATATTGATATTACCCTTCCAGGACAGAGAGGAAACCCGATTGTGAAGACCAGTCGAGCGAAGAGGAGTTTGCAGTACGATTTTGATGGCTGGTTTCCCTTAGACGTCAGCAACCCGATGGCTGACGATCCCACGGTCGGATACCAGCCTCCCCCGCTCACACAGGTTCACTTCAGCGCCGAACCAATGGCGAAGAAGCCCATGTACCCGGTGAGGCCCGAGAACCCGCCTGTATTCGTCGTGAGGTCAGAGAAGGTACAGCCCGAGTACGACGCTGTTTACGGCACAGAGAACATCGAGTACTTCCACATTCATCCCCAGACCAATGTCATTCGCGCTTTCCGCTCGCCGTCACAGAATGTCGGAGCGATTCGCTTCGTGTCTGCGCCGCAGTTTGGAGAAGGCGAGGAGCAAACTTCTGATTCTCCAAAGAAAAACGGCTCGGACCACCCGAGCGCCGCCGACAAGGAGCCAGGGATTGCCGACCAAGCTGACGATTACGCGAAGGGAGGGGGAGAGATCCAGTTTTCAGGTCCAGAAGCACAATACGACATGAACTACGAGGACGACATGGACGGGGCGTTCTCGGAGATTCACCCGACGATGGTCAGGGGTCGACCTGGTCATATCTTCCAATATTCTTCGGGAGATTATGAAGAAAGACCTAGCTTGACACGTCGACAGGATTATCTAGGAAATCGAAACAGCGACAGGACGAGATCTAGAGTGGCTCTCTACGAGCTCTTGGGTAATCATAATCCAGAGTCCCAGATTGAAGAGGCTCCTTATCTAGGATCTGCCACAGATTCAGCAGGAGTATCCAACATCCGCAAGGTCCTCCCACCAACCTTTTTCAGAAATCTGCCCAATCGCCGTCCCAGCACCACGAGAACCAGTCCGGGGAGAGCGCCCTCGAGACGAGAAGGGGAGGACTATGATGAAGCCTCCCCGAGCTCGACCCGGTCGTGGTTCCTCATCGAAACGCGATCTGAGAGACCGGACAGGAAGCGGGAGCCATCCATAGCCTCCTACATTCACCCCGAGACTCACTCCGGTGATGAAAAGATTCACTATAAACCTTACGGTCCCGTCTCTTACATCCCTCGCGGAGTGAAGAGAGGCGAGCACATCCACAATCCTCATCTGGATGACCACATGAACTCCTACAAGCCGAGCACAAGCCTCACCGCCAATAGCCTCTCGGAACTTCTGCAGATATTCCGCTACACCCAAGTGACGGACTTGCCCAAGGAGAGGGGCGCCACAGAGAACCCCACAACCTTGAGGGAGTTCAGATACACTCGGCCGACAGAGGACCCTCCAACAACCCCACCGACCTTCTTCCCCAGCAGTCTGAGGTACACAACACCCCCTCCTACTGCCGATGAGCTATCGACGGACACCGCAGTC
>NW_028234427.1:29242082-29247082 GCF_977035675.1 Penaeus japonicus | reverse complement strand
TACAAAAATCATGGCTTCTATGGAAAAAATAAAACCAATGCATCACATATTTTTTAACTTTTTTATTGAAATGGAGAATGGGAATGATTTTAAGGATGTAGGAGTTTCCAATGCTAAATGTGCCTTTGTATCAAGGCATTTCTCTAGAATGTTCCTTTCTCTAGTTCATCATTTAGAATGCCTTCTCTATAGCAAAGGCATCCACCCTCTTAAAAGCAATGACATATTTGAACATAAGACAAAAAATTAGAGAACTAAGTGTCTTCCAAAATGTGTCTCATTCTCTTCCAAGACAATGCTTTAAAAGTCTGGGGATTTTATGCAACTGGAGAGAGCTAGTTTCCAAGGTTGTACAGAAATACTGTATGGTCGCTGTTCTTATATTTCCTTCCATGTGATTATCTTTATTCATCTATTTATGTATATATGCATTTAGTTATTTATCTATTCTCCCTTTAGAGCTCCCATGAGTTCTCCTGAAGATTGCAGTTCTTTGACGATGTCGAGACCACCAATCAAGTCACCCTTCACATATACCTGTTGACAGAAAAGGGAAAGAATCTGTATTAATCATTGGGCTTCAGCATTCTTTTCATCCTTTAAAAATGGTCTTTTAGTTTTCATTATTACTATATGAGTGAGAATGTGTCTCACAGACGACATCCCATTAATACATTAAAATCATACTTCAATATGGTTCTGTAATCACCATATTCATAGATTAATGGATTTGAATGGGCTTTCAATCATACTTCTATTGTATCTTTGTTAGAGAATCTAATAGAGAGCTATTTATGCTAGCAACCTCTCCTTATTTTTCAAAATAAAATTTCAATTGAGTCTAAAAGCTTTGGACTCCCTTTAATTCCTTCTTCTCCAAAAAACATAATCAAACACAAAATATGTACAAATGAGAATATACAATATTCTTATCAGTGATACAACATATAGTTAAAGTGGAGAATAACTTTTAAAATGTGATTCAAATTCAAAGTGGTCCATGGGCTGCCCGATAATGACACAACATAGTCTGATGCACTGAGAGTTTGAATAGCAGGACAGTAATCAAGAACACCTCATCAAAAAGCACTGGGATGGAAGACACCAGTACTATATATATGCGAGCAGAGTTCAAGTGTGACAATTTCAGAGGAGAGTATAAATGAGGATGAATAATTTCACAGGGCACAGGAAGTTACTGGACTTCACATTTTACGTACATCTGATGAACAAAGTAAAATCCCATCATCAATACATCATCTTGCCTTGAGGAATTATTCATTCTCATTCACACTCACTCTAATCAAGATTAGATCTTTGGGGAATAAGGATACAAACCCCAAAATGAAAAATCATAATATGCACAACTCAGAAGTGCAGGAGCTAGTAACCTATACAACTCACCTGAGGATAAGTGGGCCAATTGCTGTAGGTTTTAAGCCCTTGACGAACCTCCTCGTCAGTGAGAATATCAAAGGTCTCATAAGGCAATCTGCGAAACATGATTGTGTTAAAAGTGTGGAGATTTATTACTATCTGTCAAAAGGAAAGCACCATATTAATATACACTCCAGGTTTCTCTAATAGGTAAAACACGTTTATCATTACTTTTACACTTCCTAGAACCATAGCAAAAAAATTACAGAATGCACATTCTAAAACATGATAGGAAAAAAGCACTCCAAAGATTTGACAATACAATTTACTCTAATTACTTATACTCCTCAACTTCTAAAAGGGCTACGTAGACATAAGCTATCCTAATTTGAAAATGAATTTACTGCCTAAGTTCCACTACCCAGACTAAGCCAAGGCCACCATTAAGCTAACTCCAACAGCCTAGTATTCTTTTTTGATTACATTAACCCTTCCAATATGATATATGAATCTATATGACATACTAACAAAGGGATTTTAATTAGGATTTGTAAATACCCTGTATCTTGAAAACAATGCAGTGCATAAGTGATCTGCCTACATGAAAATATCTGTTGTGGAAGAGTTAAAAATATAGTATATGAATTTAGCTTGTCTTACCTTGCTTTAAAGCATTTCTAATGATGTTATAATAGCATAATGAAACTTAACAAACTTCTAAGACGGTCATGGACTATAGATGTCAGTGCCCATGAAAAAATTTGCAATATATGGGCAAAGAATCCTCTATGTTCTGCTCACCTGGTCACCCAGTTAGAATGGTCATGACTCGCCAATAGCGCAACATCCCCGACCTGAGTCTGGGGCTAGTCAAATAAGTGGAACCTTGGCTTGATACATCTAACCTTATCATAGCTTTGCCCAGCCTACCTTAAACATTTTGAGAACATTTACAACAGCCTTCTGTTGGCACAATCACTGGGCAGATGTTGAATTTCTAAGGTATTTTAGTGAATACTGTGGAATGTAATTTGTAATGTGAAAAAAATACTCACAAGGACCACAAGTGAGTATTATGCTCATTTTCTACAAGTTCAACAAAAGCTCAAAAGGCTCCCACCGAAGTGATCAAGCATTCTCAGAAAATCACAAAACACCACCAACAATAACCCTAGCTACCCACCCTGACTCATTAAGAATTCCAATCATGGTGCGCGAGAAGCCACACCTCGGTTCATCTCGGTTTCCCTTCATGAAGACCATTAGGGGCGCCTTGTTGATCAGTTCTTTAAGTCTGTGGAGAAAATTGATGATGATTAGGTAATACCAATAACATATAATAGTTATAATTTACGGAGAAATTATTTGACAAGGAGGAAGAGGAGGGGGAAGAGGAAGAGGAGGAGGAGGAGGAGGAGGAGGAGGAGGAGGAGGAGGAGGAGGAGGAGGAGGAGGAGGAGGAGGAGGAGGAGGAGGAGGAGGAGGAGGAGGAGGAGGAGGAGAGGAGGAGGAGGAGGAGGAGGAGGAGGAGGAGGAGGAGGAGGAGGAGGGAGGAGAGGAGGAGGAGGAGAAGGAGGAGGAGGAGAGGAGGAGGAGGAAGGAGGAGAAGGAGGAGGAGGAGAAGGAGGAGGAGGAGGGAGGAGGAGGAGGAGGAGGAGGAGGAGGAGGAGGAGGAGGAGGAGGAGGAGGAGGAGGGAGGAGGAGGAGGAGGAGGAGGAGGAGGAGAGGAGGAGGAGGAGGAGGAGGAGGAGGAGGAGGAGGAGGAGGAGGAGGAGGAGGAGGAGAGGAGGAGGAGGAGGAGAGAGGAGGAGGAGGAGGAGGAGGAGGAGGAGGAGGAGGAGGAGGAGGAGGAGGAGGAAGGAGGAGGAGGAGGAGGAGGAGGAGAGGAGAGGAGGAGGAGGAGGAGGAGGAGAGAGGAGGAGGAGGAGGAGAGGAGGAGGAGGAGGAGGAGGAGGAGGAGGAGGAGGAGGAGGAGGAGGAGGAGGAGAGAGGAGGAGGAGGAGGAGAGGAGGAGGAGAGGAGGAGGAGGAGGAGAGGAGGAGAGGAGAGGGAGGAGAGGAGGGAAGGAGGAGAGGAGAAGGGGGATAGGAAGGAGGAGGAGGAGGAGGAGGAGGAGGAGGAAGAGGAAGAGGAAGAGGAAGAGGAAGAGGAAGAGGAAGAGGAAGAGGAAGAGAAGGAGGAGGAAGAGGAGGAGGAGGAGAACAAAAAGGAGAAAAGGACAAAGTTGGAAAAACATGGACAGGATCAGCCATACAACCAACTGAAAGCCACACAGACCTGTCTTCCAGTTTCTTCTTCTTGGGCAGCATCGGCTCCAGTTCTCCGGAGGCGTCCATCTCCTTGAGGATGTCCAGTCCACCCACCAGCTCACCATCAACGTACAGCTGTAAGGGCGGGATGCAGTTTAGATCAACCCATGTGGTTAGATTATGCCTGAAACTCTAATCTTTTGCTTTGGGAAAGACAATTCTATCTAGATTTAGCTTTGATCTTTCTATCTTCTCTATATCTTTTTCTCTCTGTCTACATTTGTGTCTCTCTGTCAGTCAGTCTCTCCACCCACTTACTCATTTATTCATTTACTCACTCACTTACCCACCCACCTCCTCACTAACTACTCATTTACTCACCAAGGCATTCACTCACTCACTTACCCACCCACCAACTCACTAACTACTCATTTACTCACCAAGGCATTCACTCACTCACTCATCCCCCCAACCAACTCACCTATTCCCCCCCCCCACACACACACACACATATATATATATAAAAATGAAATGAACTGAAGAGTCCACCACTCACCTGAGGATAGGTCGGCCAGTTAGAATAGGTTTTGAGTCCTTGCCGCACTTCCTCGTCAGTGAGAATGTCAAAGCTGGCGTAATCTGCTTCGTGTTTGTTCAGCAGTTCTATGGTTGTGCGGCTGAAGCCTAAAAAATAATAATAATAATAAATGAATGAATGAATGAAAGAATTAATGAATAATAATAATGATAATAATAACTATAACAAATATGATAATGATGATTCATAATGGAATCTTCACAGGTAAACAATAAACTATAAAAATAAAGATAATCAAAAGAACAACAACCAATATCAATAATAAATCAATGATGACAATGGAAATGACAATGATGATTATGATGACAATGACAACAATGAGAATAACAATTAAAAGTAGACATAACAGACCACATCGAGGGTTGTCAGGCGAGCCCTTCATGAAGAGCATGCACTTGGCAGACGAGATGATGTTCTTGAGCCGTGTGTTGAGATCCACAGGAGGCGCACTCGGGGCCGTGGACACTAGCGAAGTCTTTGCGGCCTGTGAAAGATTACCGCATTATTAGTATATATATCTGGGTCATCTGTTTCTTTGCAATTGGTTTCATGGTGTATGTGTGCATGTAACTCAGTGTGTGTGTTGTTATGGATTTTTTTAAACTTCTTATTGCAGGTAAATAAATATGACTAAAACTTCATCTTGATCTATGCAGAACACACTTCAACAAAAATGTTCACCACTCACAAATATAACTGAACAAACAACATATAACAAGCAAATGGAAACACAGAATAAAAATAGCTCAACAAATAAAAACAAAGAAATTTGAACA
>NW_028234427.1:29207082-29222082 GCF_977035675.1 Penaeus japonicus | reverse complement strand
AAAATATCTGGAAAAAAAACATCATTTGCAGTATATACATTTCTATTATCAAATCCATCAGTAACAAAAACATATATATATATATTATATATATATATATATATATATATATATATATATATATATAATATATATATTATATATATATTATATATATATATATATATATATATATATATTATAAATTATAATCCCTGTAGACATTTATGTCTCATGAAATTGAAAACGTTTACAGCAATAACAATTTGAAATTAAATAAAAGTTGAACACCAATTTTAAAAAATGCAAGACATTGCAATATGAGTCTTTTGTTTTGTTTTCTTGCCATCTTTTATATATTGGAAGAAGGGAAGAGGAAGGGGAAGGGGAAGGGGAAGGGGAAGGGGAAGGGGAAGGGGAGGGGGAAGGGGAAGGGGAAGGGGAAGGGGAAGGGGAAGGGGAAGGGGAAGGAGAAGGAGAAGGAGAAGGAGAGGAAGAGGTAGGAGTTGGAGGAGGAGAATAATAAAATGTTTGTCTTTAAGTGGACAGCAGTGTAATGTAACCCCAAGTAATGCCTGGCTAGACACACATTATCATACAACTCTTTCCCTTCTTTGTACACATCCTAGACAATGTTTCATATTACTAATCTAGATAATAGATTTTTTATATCAATAATTCAGCTATTCAGCAGTGTCCTAATCCTATTCATCACAACATAATTACAAATAATATTCCATTTACCACGAAGGACACATTTCCAGCATTCAAAAAGATCTCTGCCCATTCATTACAAATCTACATTACAAGCAACTACATGGACCATTCAGACTGTGTCAGTGTCTTTTTCAACTTAATTGCTAATAACATAACACTTGAGTCAGCAAAAAGAATAGAGTTATTCCAATATCTCTATTGATAAAGAACACACACTTGGCTTATTTTTATAATCAAATTATTTCAATTCATCATTCACTATCATTAATTCCTGTCAAAACCCACATTTTTCTCAAAAGATCCAAGTCATGTGCCTTGAAAAATAAAAACCAAATAGATACATCAACTCCAGGAGAAACAAAGCATGAATCACTTAGAATATTTATTTCATATCACAATGAAATTCATGGTTAGTGCACCATTAAAAACACAAATGCCTCAGATATCTTGCACATAACCCTTTCATGTCCCGATCCCTGTCATTTAAGTTATTACGTGAGGTGGCAGTCTTGTTTTCGTCTATGACAGCATAACGCAGTCAAATCTAGAACAAAAGAACAAAAGAGATAAGACAACAAACTAATAGGAGGATCTTGTTCAAAAGTTATTTTTCTTAATTAATTCTTCTTTTCCTTCTTTTCTTTTTGACTCTCTTGAAATTTTTTGCTGTACCTTAAAAAATAATTGTGAGAAAGATTGCTCAGTGTTTCTTAATGCATATCACAATAAAAGGAAAACAATACATGAAATTGACATATCAATTCAGTCTAAGTTACTTTTCCTCTTTGACATTTCCATCAGTAATTGCTAATAAAGCACTGATTCAAAACTGAAAATATCACACTTGATAGTGACAGAAGCAAGCAATTGCCATGACCTCTGCTTCTTTAGCACTTCAAAAAAGGTCAACAAACATTCCCCATATATTCTGGCTAGATGGAATTTAGACTGGCTCTTTATATGGCAATCAATTACTAACGAGGTCTGCAGAAACTCTTTAATTCACATAGACAAAATCTCATAACTGGTATCTGGTATCCTCATCACTTAAGGTATTTGGGCAATCCTATCTTAGGGGAGATGAAAAAAATGTTCTGATCGGCTGGATTAAATAAAACTTAATATATGAGTGGTTGTTATTTTGAATATCAAATACCTTCTCTATTTGTGATATGCAATTTAAAAGCCGTAAATGAAAGTCTGTATATCAATGTACTATTGCCCTTGTGCATTCTGATGTGCATTAATGTAAATTTACTGAAAGATTAAATATAAATCATGGAGACTTGCAAACTCAACAATGTATCAAAATTAAGACTTTAAAGATGCACAGCCAATAAAAGCCAAAATGCAAAATGTTCAATAACAAATCAATCGTAAGACAAGATTTAACTATAAAAGTAGATACTCCAATGAATTCATCATGCATGAAAGATATATCTAAAAGCAACTTCATTTTCTAAATTATATTATCTTCTTACTGTCAGTTACACAAAAATATCCTCTGTTAGGTATTTACAAAATTTCTAACTTTCAGTGATCCAAGTAAAATTTCATGATTATGTAAAAAAGAAAGAAAAAAAACTGAAAAACATATAAATTGCCTAATTCTGATTATATGTTTTTGAAAAGTAACAAAAGAAAACAGGATTCATATTTAAAATGACTGACAATTTAAACAAACTGAAGTGAATATCATTTCATTCTACACCTTAACTGGCCACATATAAATGCACATCTAAACAAAGACTTTTTCATTACATCATTATTCTTATCATCTATAGATCTCATCTTGGTATATAATCACTCAATAATATTCATGTCTCTTATCTGGACAGTGTTCTAAAGAATAATACTGTGGGGTTTGTCTGCATGACATATATCACAACTAGGAAATAAAAAATTGCTGTGCACAGTTTCATTATCTAACACATTACTGGATTTGTAATGATTCTAGCAAACAGGGGGAGAGGGAATCAACTGCACATCTGGAAGATTGAGAGAGAGGGAATTTTAAAAAAACAAAATATACAAACTACCACAAAACAACTTCAGTCCATTTATACTCACATTCATATACCATTCATAATATCTAGTTTCTTTATTCCCCAAAAATGAAATCTGCAGTACAAAAGATTTGCAAGTTGCTCATACTTTTCATTTACAATCACTAAGTATTATAATCACCTCTTCAAGTTATAACTATCACTCTTTCCAGTTTTTCTCATCTACAATTCTTTGAGTTACCTTTCTCATCTTCAGTTATGCTAGCTATTTTATAACTATTACAATTTTTACTTTTACATTTTATTCACCTAATTAAAGGGGTCCCTAATGTGGACTTACATGTTTTATCATTTGTTATTTTGATGTGATATACTCTTTATGGAGAAAAAAGATCTGTAAAAATAAAAAGCCAGTATGCAATTGCCCTTCCTCTGTGCAGCTTTTCTCAACCTTTTCAGTTTGCAATCATTTTCAATTTTGAAACTGACACATATCTTAATTCATATCAAGTTTCATCATAAAGTCAGAACACAAACACTCTGCCAGCATTTTCTATGAATAATCTTGTGCAGGATATTTCTTCTGAATTCTGAACAAAACTGCAAGAGAATGGCAATCATAATAAAAAAATTTAAATGTTTCTTACATCATTGCCAAATGCAAATTGCATTTACAAAAATAAATATTCATATACATGTTCTAATTTTGGGTTATAAAAGACCTTTAGTAAATGTGACAAAACAATCTTGGACCTCTATACTTGTCTCAGAATGAAAGTAGTCAATAATAAAGCATTAACTGTAAAAGTATTTATTTCAGGAAATAATTTGCATCCAGTCTTCCTTACTGAACTACTTTGAAAAAATAGTTCCAGCCACTAACACACTTCTCTTAAACTTTTTCTTTTTGTATATTAAACCATTATGTTTGTTTGTCATGGAATTGCAATATCATTCATCTTGAAAAAGTACTTGACATATAAATGTTTTGTTGCTAATTCCTATCTTAACCCTTTCCCAACAGGGCACGCGCTATGCGAAATCCATTGGAAACGTCACACTGGCATGACGCCCCGGCATTGGGAATTTAGCTGTGTCACACGAGTGTGACGCACCGTCGTCATAGGGTTAAGAGACTAAGAGTACGACTTCCTTTTAATGTTCTAATGTCTTTGCCTATATACAACTTTGAAACATCATAAATCATAAAACCTGACATAATCTAAAATATTTTCAGTAAAGAATGACAGACATTCCACAAACTCACAATCTACACTAACTAATCCTTCAAAATGTTCTGGTTAGCTAATAGCTCACATTACACTTATCTAAGTTTTGCCTCAATACTGTTGCCCATCAACTCCTGAAAATCCTGTTTAACAGACTGATGCTGGGAGTGTGTTTACAAGCACTGTCCACTATGGTTTCAGTTTATCAACTTTCTTCTACACGTAGGTGGTTCCATAAGCACTGAGTCACCACAGACTCTATATATGGTGCCTTCCTTCTCTACTGTTCAACCCATTCCTTGAATTCTTATGAAAATGTTATGTCTATCATTATCATTATTATAATAATAATAATAATAATAATAATAATAATAATAATAACAATAATAACATCAATAACAATAACAATCATTATCATCACTGTAATACCAATAACAAAAATGATAATAATAATAATACAAGAAGTGATAACAATAGTAACAAAAATTATAATGACAAAAATAGTAATAATAATAATGATAATACTACTGCTACTACGACTAATAATAGCAGTAGAAAAAAAAAAAAAAATCCATGAATGCAAGAAATGGGATAAGCAAGTGATATCAGTTAGGTCTACTTGTTGACAATAAATAAATAATAATAATAAAAATAAAACACAATTCACAAAATGGTTTTCAGTTCTATAAACAATCACAATGACTTGTTTATAGGCTAATGAAAGTGCATTTCCATAAGGATTCACAATTTTATTTTGTTTTGACTTCTATAAGGGGTGTAACTATATAATTTTCCTAAGATTTTTCACCATATGTTTTGGCTTAAAATATATTGTTCTCAACATGATATTTTTCTCTTTTTTTGTAACTGTCTGCTACAAGTAGAATAACTTCTTTCACATATAATTTGATGAAATGAAAAAAAGGATCTGAGAAAGGGAACAGCAATGTAACTGTAAAAAGTTGACTAGGTAAATCTCACTAGATTCTGCTAGTGTGAAAGGAGAAAAAAAAAAAAAAAAAAATATGCAATCACTTTTCAAAAAACATAAATTGCAATTACTTTCAGTTCCTTAAGGGTAATGGAATATACCAAAAATATGTTTCACTTACAAAATGCAACTTCTTCATTCTCTTCCTTAACCTCAATGCATTACACTGCCAACTTCCAGTTTACCATGTCGAGGTTTCCACATTTCATTTAGATATAAATGTTTATCTCCCTTCCTACATTCTTTCTCGAGTTCAGAGCAGTTTCCTTCAAGCTATGAAACCAGCAGATAGCTTTATCATCTCCTCCTCATCCTCCTCCTTTTTCTTCTCTCTGTTCCATTACAAACATAGGTGGTGTTTTAGAGAAAGTTTGAAATCAATTTCACAATCGATGTGTTGTCACAATGACATGATCAGCTTTATGCAGTTACACTAAATATGATTTTCAATAACACTTAATTTAAGCAACAGCTTCCTTTGAATTATGTTTTGCATCCAGGTCTCATTGGGTGTATGCTCAACAAAATCATGTGGTTAACTCACAACACTGTGATGACAAAACCTTTGTGCCGTTCATAACAAACCTACAAACAATTGTACAGACAAGACTTTCTCCCCTTCAATAATGAGACCACACTCCATTTTGAAATTACATGCTGCCTAACTGAGATCATAGATACCAAACCTACTGATGCGATTTATGCAGGCATTATTAATTAGATTAATTTTGTTTACTTTTGTTTTTGCAGTAGTTTAAGTAAACAAAGTTTTTATCAGACTCACTAATTGGTAAAGGATTTTCTGCTTTAACAAAATCAGCACATGCCTGCCATAACCATAGGACAAAACCAAAACCTAAAACTTCACAAAAAGCTAACCAGCATGCTGTTTTCATCTCACTCCCATTTCACATCTCATTTTGTAATACTGTGATTGGCGCAAAATACTGATGAAAATTTGCGTATATTCAAGACTACTTCTTCTATAATACTGACATGGTAATGCATATCAAAACAAAGAGTTGTTAGCTCCAAGTAGTAATTTTAGGATCAGTGCAAAAGCCTTTCATCAACTAGACCACAGTAATCTCCCCACCCCCCATCCACCAATGGTAAAATGCATTCTGCTCTCTTTAAATGAAAAATAAATATGGAACTCTTGAGTTCCCTCACTTAAAATCTCTCATTTCCTGCTTTCCTCACTGTCCTCCACAGAAAACAATAGATAACAATGTCACAGATGAGTTAAGTATAACCTCAGACAATTATATGAGAGCACAATATGCAGAAGACAAAAGAAATCTGATTTTACTATACCACGCTGATGGGATCTTTGTAAGTCAATCTCTACAGGCATATAAATATCACCTGTTAATTTTCAAAACTTAAAATCACATTGTACCTTAAATATCACATTGTATTCGGCAACATTTCAAGACTCAAATCCCTGTATTTTTTTCTTCAGGAGAAGTGCCTTACATTTGATGTTACACAGTACCAACATCGTCAAGGTGCAATGTTCTCAGAAAATTTATCCCCAAGTGTCTTTGTTGGACATCATTTCTTTTGGCTGTATGATGGGGGTATAGACTTCACTTCCTTTCGTGTGCACTTCCAAGGTTGATATTACTGGTCATTTCTGTATCAATCACTTAAGATGAATCACTGAGGAATTTCTGTCTGTCTGTGAAATTATTTTGGAATTCTCCTGAAATTTTCATGACAGGTTACAAATGGCTCCAATCCATTATATATCCCAAGACTAGCTTTGAATCCTGTCACTCTGTAAGCATCTTCAGTCCTTCAGATATTCAAGAGGTGGTCTTCATTCTTTCTACTATCCAGAGACAACATCACTGCTTGTGCTTGGAATGATTTCATTCTTTGAACCAAGATCCTCAATGCACTTGCCTTCCCACTCACCATAAAGTCTCAGATCAATATCCTTTTCCAACCAATTCTGATTGAGCTTAAAAAATCTAGGCATGATCCGTCGGCTCTTCTTCCAGCGGTTTATAAAGTCTGACTTAAGGCTCGAGACAAAGGAAGATTTTAACCTCTTAAAGTTAAGGAACCTTTTCCCATGATCGCCCAAGACTGTTTTTACCACTTCCTCAAAGGTTTGCTCCTTCTTTACCTTCAGGTATTGCTCTATAATCGTTCGTCTCTTTAGTGTTAATGCCATCTGGAAATGTGAAGGAAATACTTGTAATATCTGCTTCATAACAGTCCTCAGTTCTGAGTTTTAAAAAAGTACATACTTAATAAAGAAATTCTGTTTTTATTTCACTTTTTACAGGGCATCTTTTCCTAATCACAAATGGGAGTTTGGGTGACAAGGCTAGAGGTAAATTCAGTCACAATTACACAAGACATTAAAGATGAAAAGCCTTCCAAATGTTTCACTTTGTGCATTAAAAAAAAAAAAAAGCAAGTATTTTTTCCCGATGACAAAGTCTGTTCGATGAAAGAGAAATCTAGGCTTGTCTTGATTGGTCTTGAAAAATGGGTCATTTTGCTACCAGAGAAAATGGACTTCTCACACACTGCTTCAAATTTAACTCACTGTGCATTTCAGCTTTGGGCAAGTTTGGAAGAATGGTACGTGTGCATGTGTGAGCAGAACATTTTTATATATACTGCTTTTCTTTGCATATTCTACAGGGCTGCTGTCATATATGGAATCCAGACATACTTTCATTCAGATATGGTACACACTTCATATACAAACTCTTTCCTATTAAGACTTCTTCAAAACTTATCAAGAAACATTCTATTACATAATATGTGAAGAACACAAATATACCGAAATTCATGGCTTCAATATCAAGATTTTTTTATGAAGTTAGTAACATACCAAGCCTCACATATATACACACTCTTAGTATGAAATTTACATATTACAACCAATTTCAATATTCTATAATCTTGTCCCTTGATCATATTCTCCTCTCTCTTCTTTCCTCTCATCTTATTTACCAACTTTCTTTTGCATTTCCCTTTCTTTCCATATTTTGCTCTCCCCATCTCTCCTACTTGTAAAGAAAAAATTGTAAAAAAACAAAAAAAAAAAACACCTTTCATTTTCATAATTACACTTCGACATAAAAGTCCTTTGGGAAATATTTTCTTTATATTAATAATAAATAATAATGACTATGAATTTTAACATTTCTTTCCCTGAAACATAAATGAGCAGAAAAATAAACACACCCTTTTCTCAAACAAATTTCTCAATTTTCTTTTTCTACAATTTCAATAATAAAAAACAAGAACACATTAAAAAAAGAGAGAGAGAGAGAAACCCAAACAGAAATGAAACAAGAAACCAGAGCCCATTCACCTTCCTCCATATTCTATCTAGTACTCACATTGAGATAGGGCCCCTGATAGTCTTCCTCAAGAAGGGCTTCTGGCATGGTTTCTGCCTCAGGCTCAGGTTCTGGGTCATCTGGGTCTGACATGGACTGTGAGTCGTTACTGTGTGCACGCCGTAGCCTCTTCCTGGGCCGTCCTGAATCTGTGTGCGAGGGTATCTGTCTCTTACTTCTAGTGTCAAGGGGTTCCGTGTCTCCTGAAAGCGGACTGCATTGTGAAGTGCCGAGGTTGTCTGTTGAGAAAAAAGGGAGGAAGGGGATATATTCTAGCCAGTACAGAAGCATTTTCATCTTCACATGAAATAAGAGCACACTGTTACCAAAGTGAAGAGAAAAGAAAGAAAAACTTCTTATCTTTTTCTTCATAAGGATTAAGGCTACCTACCTAATAGTCTTAGGGGATATACTGGAAGGTCCTCCTCTATCGTGTTCAAACAGGTGATGTCCGCCGAGTCTAAATCATCATTGATGGCCTCTTCCTCCTCCGGGACTTGGAAGTGAGAGCATGAAATACGTAAATACAGGAAAAAAAAGAAAGGAGAACAAGAGAGAGCAAAACAAACACAAAAATATAGATTTCAAATAGTAAAGAAACACTCTCAGAGACTCTTCTGATAACACAATTGTTAGTGGTATTCTATGAGATTATAGGCACTGTAAGTTTATATCAACTCGTGCTACAAACTTTCTACCTTTCTACTATACAAAGTTATTCTTATATTGTATAGCCAATCTAGCTATTTAACCCACTGATAGCAGATGGCATGATTTGCTGTCAAGGCAGCATCGGTCATAAACACAAATGGCACCATGCCATACAACATAAACCCACCACATGACTGTATACATAATTTTATTAAAACTGCAACCAATGGGTTAACAGAAGATGTAAGAAAAAAGAAAAACAGAAAGCAGACAAGAAGGCAAAAATAATAATAACAATAATAACAATAATAACAATAATAATAATAACAAAAATAACAATAAAAATAGAATAGAGCTTGGAAGCAGCCACCAAGAGTCTCATCATCAAGATGATGATGATGATGATGACAATTATAATCAATGATACCAAAGCAGAAACAAAACAAAAATGAAAAAGAAAAAGATGTCAGAAAAAGAGAGAAAACTAAAATATCAAAAGGGCAAAATGGCATCCAACTCACATGTATCGAAATTCTCCACTTCTGCGACTGCCGCGCCCTCCTCATTTGGCAAATCAGTGGGCACTGTCTCTCCTCCCCCTTCTTCTGCCAACTCTTTGTGCTTCTCGGCCCGCGCCAGGAGCAGCATCTCAGCCTCATAGGGGTCAGATGGCATCTCCTCGCGAATTTTCTGTAGGACACAAGAGGTGAGGTGCGGTGAGTGACTGGTTAGAGATTAGGTTATAAGGTAATAATAACTGTGATTAACCCCTTGACTATGAGGCACTCAAAAAGGGATTTGCAATAAATCCAGAGAGAGTTGCTACTCTAACAGGTGACAGAGTTGCTACTCTATAGCAGGTGACAGAATTGAGAAATCATCAAACTGAAATTTTCCTGAACCAATGAGGAAGAGGAAGAGGAAGAGGAAGAGGAAGAGGAAGAGGAATAGGAGGAAGGTAAGAGGAAGAAGGAGGGAAAAAAAAAGAATAAATGGAGTGGAGTAAAGGTAGATGAGGAAAAGGAAGAAGAACAAGAATAGTAATAATTAGTTGAAGATAAATATAAGAATCAATATGAAAATGAACTGTGAATATCTGATAAAAAATAAAATAAAATAAAACATATAAATAAAAGTATACTCCCACTTCCCTAGATCCCACTCCAAAACAAGGCCCCTACCGTCATCATCTGCTTGATTTCCTCCGTGGTCTTGGCTGTCGTGGGGATGAACACGGGCACAGGCAGGGGCACGGGCACGAAGATAGGCACAGGGCATGGTGCATTGTACATCATCATAGGTGATGGCACGTACACAGGGATTGGAATGGGCAGGATTGGAGGGGGCTTCCAACTGGACGCTGAGATGGCTGGCGTGTTGTCATTGTCCGACACTGGGTCTGTAGTATTGGGAATGGGATATTTTTGACTGTGTAGTTATTTATCCTGATTTTCTCTTGTCTTCTTGATATCATTAGTCTGTCCAATATATTGACAATGCTAAAAGTTTAACTCAACATTGTCAACAAACTTGACATCTACCTTACAAAATAAAAAAGAAATAAATATAATAAAACATACTCTCTCTTTGCTCACCTGTCTGTGTCTGTCTGTGCCAAGGATGCGGCTTGCAGAAAACGCCCTTTGTGCTTTGCATGGGGCGGCACGATGTCATTTTATTCACCATAACAGGAGGTTTTAGAAGCTGTAATAGTTCTGCTGCCGATGCCTTTGGAACAAAGAGAAAAGACAAAATTAAACATACCTCAAATAGGGAAAATAATTATGAATGATAATCATACCAGCAATAGTAACAACAATAATAGACGTAATAACAATCTATCATTTCAGACATCGACAAAACTACTTCTCCCGTTAACAACTGCGAATAAAAAGAATATGCACTGATATAAGACTTCATAATTTAAATAGAAACAACCTAAATAACATTAGCATAACATTAAAAAATTGTGTAAGTTCATGCGAATGGCACTACGTAATATCACATATTCTATGAACCAAACACCCAAAAGTATATTGCTATGCATTCACAAGACTTGTAACTCCCTCATAACTTTTCTCTTTCAATCACATCAAGATATTCTTCAGATATTTAGAACACTCTTAGCAATTGCTGAATGCTCTTTAATGTGAAACCTGAAGGGAATAGAAGGCCAATTCTTATCACTTACAGTGATAAGAATTGCAATAAATAATGCTATACTAATGCTTGCAACTTCAATTTAATTTAAGCCTCATATCTATGACATGAAAGTAATATAAACATAGATAAGTTATTTAAATCCCTATGCTGTTATTGCTTTCATCATCATCAAAATTATTGTCATCATTACTGTTATTATTAAGCAAGTAATTATAAAAAATATATAAAAACAAGAAAGGAAAAGAAACAACAACAACAGCAACTCCAAGCTATACATGGAAGGCAAAAACAATTTCATGTGTGCCTTATAATAACAAACAAATGTAAAATAAACATATCATAAAGAACATAATACAGATCATGCAAGCTATTACCAAGAGATCATTACTATGATATCACCATCATCATATGAGATTTTGAAATCCTGCAAAGGTAACAAAGTGCAATACTAAATGAATGATATGCAAGACCCAACAAAAACTCTTCAAACAGATGCTTGTACTATCTCCTTTCTGATCACAGGAGCAAATTACATCTATCAGTGGTAATTTCCTATTCAATTCTTTTCTTCAAGTAAGTATTATGTTGTCTCCCCTTTAATCAAACCAATGAATATTCAACACAGTTCCTTGTTTTCTTAAACCTAAGACAAAAACTAAGCATACTTTAATGGATATAATGATAATTAAAAATCATGCTATCCAATAAAAACAATCAATGACTTCATCTTATAAAAAGAAAAAACGAAAAACAGAAAAGAATTATGCATCCCATTACATTCTTTACTTGTATCTTCTCCTCCTTAGTTCTTTGCCAAATAATTGGGAAATTAGGTTTTCTGGTTTACAAAAAAATAAAATAAAAATAACAATAATGATGATAATAAAACAATAATAAATTAATAAATAAATAAATAAATAAATAGATACTAATAATACATTTTCTTTCTAATTACTAAACAAGTAAATAATGCATTTTCCTTCTCTTTCCAAGGAACTGTTCCCCAGCAACACATATGTAGGATACACCTAATTCCAAAAAAACACTCGTATCAAGCAATATACATCATGGCTGTCACTAATGTGATGTATGCTGCAGGCATCAGGTTAAAATATGGGATAACAATAAAACAATACTATAAATAAGGTTTAAATGACATCAAAGCACAAAGAACAGGATATAAATGGAAGGTCCACAATACGTACAGGGGGATGCTGTGCCTTGGGCTGAGCACTTCCCTGGTGGACACAGAGAGAGTATAAATTCTGCATTTATATATATTGAATTTACTATGGATATTAGGCTACTATCATTCTCTTATGATATATTATCTGCTATGTATGTTCTGCGCTGATTCCAGTAGATGAAGAGCTATTCCTAAAACAGGTATCCCTGAGCTGGTTCCATTCAAACTTATTACTATTAGGAGTCACAATCATTGTGTTGGTAGAACCTAATACTAAATCTCCAGAATTTTTTAATCTGTTCATGAAAACAAATGTCATAACCAACCACAAAAACTAAAACTGTAATCCATTCAACAAATATTGAATATACTCCAGTAGTATACACATTTCCCTCAACTTCTCCGAATCAAAAAACAAATCAGTAAATGCATTACATATGTCTTCCATTATACATGAATATTCTCCAGAAATTTCAAGAAATTACACTTCCTATTGCAAAAACAACTTACATTCAATGTATCTTGTGCTGACTCAACTGTTGTCTTCTGTTTGGTTTGGCTAATGCTGTCAGTTGTCTGTACTGATTCAGTGGTTACCTGAGCAGACGGTTTATGCCCTGGAAAAGAAACATCATTAAGTTCCTTAATCAGTCAGTGCAAGTTCTTACTAAAAAACAAACTTGGAAGTAATACCAAGATTGGTATGCAATAGCTTTGTTGGTGTGATAAGATTTTTTTTTTTATATTAACTATCCAAATCAGATTAAAGATCTATTAACCCCAGTATACTTGTTTATGATATTATTTGTTTAGTGATTACTCTCCATTCTTTACAATAGTGTTTCTTAGCCTGGAGTTTACAGATAACTGATATTCAAAATGTTCAGATATGTCTGAATGATTACATCATAAGATCCTGCTGTATGTAATCTCACATTCGGTTATACGCTATCAAGATTAATGCTTATAACCTGGGCTTAGGGGTCCTTATAATATTTTCAAAGTCACAGGGAATCCATGAATGTAAAAAGCCTGAGAACCATTGCTTCTCAACATAGTATGTCAATTCTCAGTCATATACAACAAACCCAGATTTAAAGAATCTCAAGAATACACCCAGCAGCACCCAATACTCACTGATAAGTGTACCTGACTTGACTGTGGTTTGCCTGCTTGTTGTCTGCACTCCATCCACTTGGAATCCAAATGTGGACTTGAACTTCGTTGCACATGAGTATCGGCAAAAGCTACGCAAGGTGTTATCTGACATAACCATGTGATATTGTGCCTTGGCCAGTGCAGAGCACATGTTGCAAGAGGTGACTGAGGCATCAGAACTAGTGGTGGTTGTGGTAGTTGTGGTGCTTGTTGAATTTTCTGTAGTGGTGGAAGTCCCACTTGCCACAGATTTCCTGAAAATGCATGAGCAAAAATACAGATGTTAGCAGAAGTGAAATAAGGACTGAAAATACAAGATAGATTTCAATATTACACCACATCTGTGTATCATACTTTTCAGAGATTTTTCAAGACTATTTCTTTAACTAAAAAAAACTCACCTTGGTCTTTGATCAAATTTCAAACAATTTAATGAGCAATAGAAACAATCTAGGAAATCTTCATCAATCTGCCTATGAATCATATCAAAGTTATATTTCTTAACCTGAAAGAGAGAAAGGAAACATTTAATTCAAATTTCCTTCTTCAGAAAACATTGAATTCAATATTATATACATTTCAAATTTTAAATCAATCCAATATTAACCCATCCACGACGGGGGGAATTAACCTTGAAATGTCCCCAATGCCGGTGCGGAATTATTAGGCAGGCCTCAATTGAATGAAAGGCATGGCACAATGCTGTGCCAAACCACCCTGCCACTGGCATTTTGCGGTCGCGCGCGGTACACTACCCCACAACGTTAACTTTATGTAGAGCACACTACCACAAACCAAAAACATACCTTACACGTGTCACACACTACTATCTTTCTGGCTGAGAGGATGAAAACATTTACACATGAGTCAGAACAGAAGACTCTCAGCTGATGTCCCCCATGGTAGAGGTAATGGCACACCTCCTCCGCATTCATTACACGAAAACACAGGCAGCACGCGACTGGAACAGGAGATTTATATCATATATATGTACATTTTTAAAAACTGAAATGATATATATTAATTCAAATTAAACATAACACATTTTTCACAACTGAATCAATGTCATATATGTAAGGATGTTATGCACATTGATGATAAATGAGATCAGTCATTCACTAATGGTAATTATGTGTCATATAACAACCCCATATCCTATTCTCAACATCCCCCTCTTATCCAACAAACTCACCAGCTTTCACTTTATTCACATATTTGTAGACATTCAAGCAGGGATCTGAACAGAGTTGGTGGGGCTCTCCGTTCAAGAGGAACTCATAACGGTTCACTCCCGGGGTCTGACATACAGTACAGGGGAGCTTTTCACTGTAGTTCTGTTGGCCTATATCTCTCCTCTGGGTCCGCTTCAGGCATTTGGTGCTGCAATACTCCTGAAATTAAAATAAAATATGGAATGAAAATAATTGAAAGGACTTACTCATATGGCAGAACTAAGATATATGTTATGATCATACAATTTTGCAATTATTCTTCCTAACTTCAATCTCAAACTTGTAGGTATGTATTTCTTAGCAATATTTACTCCTTT
>NW_028234427.1:29202082-29204582 GCF_977035675.1 Penaeus japonicus | reverse complement strand
GATATGATTAACAAAAATGGCAAAATTAAATTAATTACATTAAAAGTAGAACAGCAATGAGTTTTAGGGAACCTTCAGAATAATACATTTGCTCTGCCATTTACAATGAATATCAGACTGAAATGTGAAATGACCATGTGGATTTCAATAAGTCTAGCAAGAGAAAGAGTATCACTTAATCAGAGCAATATAATTGAAAAATAAGTAAACCGTATGTGTAAAAAATTTGAAAAATAAATAGCTCATCCAGAGAATACCTTCCTACTCACCGACACAGCGCTACTGAGTCTAATTTTTGGCCCCTCGGAATCCCCTTCCCCGCCATCTTCCTTCTCTCCGTCTTTTTCGGCCAGGCTCTCGGAATTGACAATTTTTATCGAGCCGACCGCTGAGTCATCGCCTTCTTTCCCTGGCTCATCGCCGTGGTCATTGTGGAGCTGCTTCTCTCGGTCTAATTCCTTTTCAGGCGAGCAAAGGCTCTTGTCCTGGTTGGGGTCTTCAGGACTCATAGGGTCCATCAATGTGGTCACTGACGAAATCTGGATGTTGCAAAAGGCATCGCGGTCCTCATCAGTGGAGAGCCCCGTGATGCTGTCCTCGCCACCAACCACATTGGAGATCCTCAGCTGTAGTCCACCCATTTCTGCTGGGCCTATGATCTCCCCATGCTCTAGGATCTCACCAATGGGCGGCCCATCTGCCAGCGGTGTGGCCACAGAGATAGTCGATTCGCTGGAGTTCTCATCACTTCTCTGCTCTTGGTTCTCCTCTACAAGTGAAGCTAGAGACCTCAATTTAATGCCTTTGTTATTGCCTTCCAATAACTGGTCATCAGTGACAGCATCTTTTTCACCCTCTTCTTCTTTGTCCTCTCTATTTACCTCTGCTTCTTCATCATTGGCCAAGTCTACCACTTCAGCTGGCTTTTTGTACACTTCTACTTCAATTATGTCCTCTTCTGCATCTTCATCTTTCTTTTCCTGAGCATTCACCAATTCCCCACTCTCTTCCTCTGCATCTACTTCCATCACTTCCACTCCCTGACTATTCTTATTGCCCTTGTCCCCCTCAGAGTCTTCAATATCCTCTTTGGCTCTCTCCCCCGCGATGTCCTCATTTGCAGTCCTGCTACATGAACTACTTTTCTGCAAATCTGTGGACTGACTATCACCCGTTTCTAACTGAGAATTCACTTTCTCATTGTCTTCAGAACTACCTTTATCACCAGCACTTTCGACATTTTCGGGTTCGCACACCATAAGATCTACGTTGGTCTCCTCCTTATTTTCCTCACTCTCCACATTCTCACTATCCCCCTTACCATCCTCATCAGCATCTTTATCCTTAGTCTCAAGTAAGGGATCTACCCCACACTCCATATCCTGTTCTTTCTCCGGTTCCTTTTCAAGCACCGTCACACTATCGATGTCTTTGTGACAGCTCTCCTCTGATGCACTGTCTCTGTCAACACTCACATTTTGAATATTAGCGTCCTTTGGCGAATCACAGCTTTCTTTCACTTCCTCACTTGTGTCTAATTCTTCAACTCCTTCACTTCTATCTCCTTTCACTTCTTCACTACTATCTCCTTTAACTTTTTCACTTCTATCTCCATCCTCCACTCCTTCACTTTCATCTCCCTCCTTCATTCCTTCACTTCCCTCTCCTGTTTTCATTTCATCACTCACATCTCCCTCTCTCACTCCTTCACTTGACTTTCCAGCACCTTGTTCCTCCAAGTTCTTCTCCAACAGAGGATTTTCTGCGTCATCAGTCTCCATGCTTTCTGCCTCTGGCTTGTCCATTATGTGTTGCAACTTCTGAAAGAGGATTAAATCTTTTAGTATATCCATAAGTCAAATTAAAAGCTGGATAACTCTCCTTGAAGAAACATGCTAAATAACAATTCAATTTTTATAAAAATTGGGCCTAACATTTAACTGCAATATCTAATGTAATCATGTATTGCCTTACTATAAAAAAAACTATAGGAATTACTTTTCTGATATCATTACTCATACAAAACCATGATCAAACCAGAAAACAGTGAATAAGAAAAAAAAAAGTGTTTTCATGAGAAGAAAAGGAACTATATTACTTCCTATGAGCCTTGGGAATAAGATGTTGCCCTGGCTTGCTCAAAATCATATATATTAAAAGGGCTGTTATAAAATAAATAATGTGTGGTACTTAAGGTATGCCTCTCTGAGCATACAAAATGCAATCCAGGCCTTATGGATAAAATCCAGGTGGCTGAAATGAAAAGCTGAATTACTAAGGACTAATAATCTTTGCTAACAAACCCCTTTCCTAATTGTAAGTTGACAATCAATCAAAAAACACTTGATTTTCAACTTTCAATATCCAATTGCACGATATTTCTTATTGCATCTGCAAGTTAATTCATATTGAACAAATTGATATTCTGGTTATTATGTAAGGCAGTATAATTCACCTCTATCTACTGTTGCACCATACTGTTCTTCATAATAGCTAAGAT
>NW_028234427.1:29192082-29194582 GCF_977035675.1 Penaeus japonicus | reverse complement strand
TGCTGACCTGCTCAGCTGGGTTCCTTTACGCCGAACCTCGGGCTCATCCCGTTCAGTTGCTTCTGTGCGTTCGTGACTGCGGGAGGGTTGGTCTCACTGCCTTGCCGCGTTAGAGTTCATGTGCATGGTGAAAAGTGCGCGAATGATATCAAGTGTGTTAAGCAAATATTTTCTTATACAATTTTTTGTGTGTTTTTTTTTTTTTTTTTGTATTGTGATGGGTCCTGAATGTGAAATAATGTGATATGCTAAGGTTTTCATTCGCGCAGTACTATAACATTCATCAATATTATCATCGCCACTCTATTTTTTTCAGTATTATCATTATTATCATCATCGCCATTTTCATTACTGCTGTTATCATCATTATCCTTATTTGCTTATTATTCTTATTCCAATTTTCTTTATCATCATCAATATGACCATTATTATCATCAACATCATCAATAATAACATCCCTGTATTCATTATCATCTTTTATTTCTCTTATTGGTGTCATTATTAATGTTATCATCGTTTTCACCATCATCATACATATTGTCATTGCTATTTGTTATCAAAATTGCAGGATATTGTTAGAGGATTTTAATTTTCATAATAACATTATCATTCTATGCATCATTGTTATTATCATTGTTATTATTGTTATTATCACGCTATACCATAATTATTACCATTGTAATCATAATTCTCTTAAGTAGAAAGTATTGAAGTTATTGAATTATTGCACGTGTCTTAAAACTCTAAATGGCCGATTCAAAAAGCTTGCTTGTTTGTGAAGGAATTCTCTCTGAGGAAAGGAGTCGAGACGCAAATGATATTGAAAGGTGTTCTCTCAGTACTACACACATACATATAATTTTATATACATATATATATATATATATATATATATATATATATATGTATATATATATATATATATATATATATATATACATATATATAAAGATATATACATTTATATAAATATATAGACATATATATATATATAAAGATATATATATAATATATACATATATATATATATATATTATATATATATATATATATATATATATATATAATATATATATATAAAGATATATATACATATATATGTATATAATATATGTATATATGTTTATATATATATAAATATATATGTATTTATATATAATATATATTATATATATATATATATATATATATTATATATAAATGAATATGTATATGTATATATATATATATATATATATATATATATATACATACATATATATATACCTGTATATACATATATACTTATATACATATATACACACACACACACACAGTGTGAGTGTGCGTAGCTGCCATGCATCCTGTAACAGTTCTTTCCAGCAACGTTGATAATAATGGTGTGATTTCTAGCGGTTTCCATTCTTTTTATGACTTGACACTTCTGCAATTTGCCATATTTTCCTAGTCCGCCACAGCTGAAATGTTTGAACCATGTTGTTTGTAGTAGATGTATGTTTAATGTTGGCAAGATACTCGTCGCCATCGAGTATTGTATTAAAATGCGATGAATTGAATATAAAAATGAATGGCTGGATTGGATGTAATTCATGCTGAATAATATTGAATTGCTATTATTTTGATGAAGTCAAATCTGAGCATACACATTTTTACAAAGGACTAGTCGCTTGAAAAGAATTGCGTATATATTGCATATCTTCTTTGTGCAATCTTTCAAAATAAATCGAGATTCGAACCCTTTTTCAATACACGACTAGACTTCCCACACCTACTAGAATCCTTTACCTACTTACTGGATTCCTTTATTTATTAACTTGATTCTTTAATCCATTTACCGAATCCTTCATCTAATTACTGGCATCATTAATTTGCTCCTTCGCCGCCAGGGTGGAATGGCTGACGCGCGGCTGTCGTCTCGCAAGACCTGGGTATGTGTCCTCGCCCTGCTCCTGGTTCTCACGGCCTTCCTATGCCCTTCATGGGTCACTGAAGTACCCTTCAAGTCCCCGCATCGAGAGTACCGGTTACCCATTGTGTCTGAGGTAATTTTCTATTTTCAAGCTCTTTTAATTTTCTATCTCAGATGGCCTAATAAGTCACAAATATTTTTTTTTCTTTTGTAACGTTTATGGTGCTTTTGGTGGATTCTTCCTCCCTCTCTCGTTTTCTCTCTTTCTCGTTTTCTCTCTCTCTCTCTCTCTCTCTCTCTCTCTCTCTCTCTCTCTCTCTCTCTCTCTCTCTCTCTCTCTCTCTCTCTCTCTCTCTCTCTCTCTCTCTCTCTCTCTCTCTCTCCCCCCCCCCCACAAGGACGTGTATAATTATTTCTATATATAAAATGCATTAAATGCATTATTCCGTCTTTCACCTAAACAGCTCTGTTACTCGACTCGAAACACATTGCTCCAAAACATAGAAACAGAAGAGAAAGAGGCTTGACGAAAAGAAATCCACACGTAAAGAGAGGATGGTTATGATGTCTTTGAATGAAATGATATCGACG
>NW_028234427.1:29164582-29187082 GCF_977035675.1 Penaeus japonicus | reverse complement strand
TCAGTGAATGATAGAACTGACGATGAGATTTCCTCTGGTCTCGCACTCAAAGCACACACTCAGCTGGCCAGAGTATGAGGGACTGTTTATTTACAGATGATAACTTCCATTTATTGTATTTTCATTTATCTGTTTTGACATTTGAATTTATTCATAAAGAGGGGATCATTGTCTATTTGAAATGTGTCTATCCGTGTTTATATTTATATAATGAATATCTAAGTATTAGTAGAGATTAATTCTTCATGGAACACCGGTTATTTCATATATTTTCTTTTCTAATTACATGTATTATATTTTCTGAGATAAAGGTGATGGTAAATAAATAAAGTTTTGTTATACTATTGATCTGCGTATTGATTATAATTCCTGTTTTATTGATACTATAAGATGATTGTAAATGGATTATATAACAGGTTTACTCATTTTAACTGATTTACTAATTTCAAACCTATCGTATGTGTTATGATAACGGATGAAGAATAATGAAAAGGACTATTTGAAATATCTATAGGAAATAATTATCTTATTAAATATTATTTGACGTGATGACCGATATTGTTTTACATGGTAATAAACCATTTATATCGTACCCCTTATTTGTAATGCGCATGCGCGTAGGTATGCCTCACCTGGTCTTGTTCCGCCATACAATCGGTCACTTTGCCATACCACTTGTTCGAGTGAACACTGTGATCCTCACCTCGTGAGTACAGCCACAGCTGTCATATTACGCTGGTGCATATAGCGTGGCAATATTGTAAATGCATACAGCTTATTCATATTGTATTTCTATTTTTTACAGTTTTTGTATTTGGTTATGATTATAACGTGTTGACGCCAGGCGCCACTACAGTGTGCCTCTCTTGTCCCCCGAGGCTATAATATCGGAGGAGCGCCAAGCTTCAACAAGCCCCATGACACCTGAGCAGTTTGACACGCTCGAAGGGACGTGACAACTGTGCTATTGTTATTTTGTTTTATATATACATGTTTTGTAAATACAAGGTGAATGGTTAATAATCTTTGTATAACCCCCTTTTTGGAAGTGAAGAATATGATGAAGTTAAAAGTGCAATACCATAAATGATCAATCACCATATGAAATGAAAGATCCTTTTTGCAATGATATATCTTTACAAAAATCAAACAATGAGTCCGACTGAAGTTGCTACTCCTAGGGTCGTAACAAACTATGATTCAAATGGAAAACATAAAGGGAAAGTTTGGGGGAAATGAGAAGACGCAGAGAAATTATAATCACACAGCCAAGTCTTTTCCTCTTAGGGGAGTGGCATACCACCTTAAATTACAAACGAGAGTACGCTTCTCACATAACTGCCGATTTTATTTTTGACATTTTGTATTTTTCTTTTCCTCATGATATACGTCAGGTTGTATATACACTGATCATATTCTTCTTGATAGTTACTTTCTTACTCTCGCCCGTAAATAACTCTGCATGTGGATGAATTATTTCTTCCTTCTTCCTCGCCCTCATCTCCTCTCTTTTCCTTATGTTCCCCCTTTTGCCAGACCCTCTCCCTGTCAAGTCACCCTCCATCCCCTTCTTCATTCGGTTTACGTGGAGAACGTCTTACCGTGGGTGGGAAGTTTGAGTTCATGTAAGATATTGTGATACATAAAACATCTCTCTCTCTAGCAGAGGTTTTAATCGTGTATATAGAAACAAGCATCTGGGTGCTAGATATATGAAAAGCCCACAGATAAACACAGGCCGACGAGAATTGCTTTCAGTAATTTATATCCTGTAACGATTCCCTGAAAGATTCTGGCTTTAGATGGCAAAACAACGATATTGAGTTCCACTTCGTAGGAAAAATTGCGGCCATACAACACACGAAAACGCGATACATAGAAACATGTCAATCATTTAGATCACAACTTTCAGCCGTCTCAGTTTGACCCAGCCTAGGTCAAGCCCCTCGCGTGTCTCAGGTCGTCTCTCTCTCTCTCTCTCTCTCTCTCTCTCTCTCTCTCTCTCTCTATATATATATATATATATATATATATATATATATATATATATATATATATATGTGTGTGTGTGTGTGTGTGTGTGTGTGTGTGTGTGTGTGTGTGTGTGTGTGTGTGAATGTGTGCGTATTGGCAGAAAATTCCAATATACGCTAAATAAATTTATTAGAAAATTAGATTAGTTTCGAAATCCACCTGGATTTCATCTTCAGACCTGAAAATGAAATCCAGGTGGATTTCGAAACTGTAGTCTAATTTTCTAATTGATATATTCTGTGTACAATTTTTTTTAGCATATTATCAACACGGTAGAGTGTTTTTTTGCCATTCAAATATCTATATATTTTTCGTAATCCATATTCCTCTCCTTGCTTTCATTTTTGGGGGCAGCAGCAGAAGTTTGAACGGCTGCAACAAGCGCCATTTAGCCTTTTGTAGTTTCTGCCATGTTTGTATCAAGACGTATTGATTCTTTTCTTCGTGTGACCAATTAGTTGGGCCTTACCACCTCAACCGGAGGACGGAGAGCTCCTCCCACGGCCGATCTGTCTGGAGAGAGACTTCAGGCTGCGGGGTTTGTATTGCTTTGGTGGTTCCATTTAGATACAGATGTTCGAGTGACGTAATTTGCTTTCAGTGCAACAAAATTTTAAGATGCGAGTCACAAAAAGATAATAGTATTCAGATAAACGAATCAAACAACTGAAAAATAAAGCAGTTTAAAAATGTCATGACCTCACTAGGTAATTGAAATTTTGATGAACAAACATTTTGCATCAGTTACTTAATTGTAGACTATGATAGCCTGAGCAGGGTTTTATTGAGATGTGGATGAATATATTTTTGATACAACATACTATTGAAATACAAATATTTCTATTGACATTGTTTTTTTTCCTTCAGGGCACTTCAGGAGCATAATTATATCTTACTAATATATATTTATGTCACATATTCAAGGATGTGACCATATGATCACAGGAAGGGACTTGCCATGGTGAAGGTGAACATATATACTCTCCTAAAAATGCAAACATTTAACTGTCTATGATTGTGATTTATCCGCCTTCCGTCATGTACTTTTATTTCAGTCTTTTGATATAGCTGTAAGGGCAAGGATAACCTATGTTTACTCATCCTTTTGAGATATAAATAATCTCTTGTCTCAATAAACTTGTCAAAGTCAAAACCATAAGTCTGAAAAACCTCCTCAATATCTGTCACCCTAATACCGGAGACCTTAAGAAGGATAAGAAATTTCGACTATCGTGTTTGTTAATATACAAAACAAACACGGGAACGATAATGGATAACGAAAAAGGGAAATATACCCAAAGGAGTGTGGAAAATTGAATAGCGTCTGAGTGCGTGGATGGATGTGTAAACATTAAGAGAAGTCATCAATATGGTAACCGTGGTTTGTGTCCTTGGGGAGTAATATGTACGGGAATCTCACCCATATAGAAGTCCCTGGTCGTTCAGTGGTTTAAATGATGTTCATATTTATGATTCAGGTTTTATACTCCACTAAAATACAACTTCCCTTCCGCGTAACAATAAAATTCAGTTTATAATAGTGTAGTATTGGCAAATAAAGTAACAATAAAATGTATTTGCTCTTTACTTATCACACTACACATACAAGATATAAGGACAACACAATAATAGCGGAGATGCCTTCCATAAGTCACCACATAAGCCACCAACGTTATCCCCAGCTTCCGCTTCCGCTTCCTTTTACAAATATTTATCTCTAACTTCCACTTCCACTTCCCTTCACCAACTTTTCTGTAACTTCCACTTCCACTTCCCTTCACCAACTTTTCTCTGTAACTTCCACTTCCACTAACTTTTCTCTGTAACTTCCACTTCCACTTCCCTTCACTATCTTTTCTCTGTAACTTCCACTTCCACTTTCTTTCACTAACTTTTCTCTGTAACTTCCACTTCCACTTCCTAACCTGTATTTACTGGTAGATTTATCTCGTCGAGTAAATTCTGCACTGTATTATCCATGTGCAGTTTATATAGCACTTCCACTGGAGAAAATTTCAATTTAGTTCAGTTTCCACTAAAATGTAAATACAGGGGTTGTGTTGCCATGTTGAGGGCAGTCTTATCTCTACTTTTTGTGGAATTTTGGGACATTTTTGGTACCTTTATTTGGTAATGTGGGAACCTTGTAGGCATATAGGTATTTTTAAAAATACTTTGCAAATTTTGAAGAAATCAATCAATATGAAGTGAAAGATAATGTGATAGAAAACACTAATATTGCCCTAATTAATAATTATGCTTCATATAAGATACTAAAGGGAATTTCTAGTGTTCTAGTATCATAAGCATTGCATAAACATAATTAGGATGTTTGTTATATTTCAGTCTGTGTTGGGAGGATTGGCCGAAGTATGTTGCATGCCTTTTGAAATATGCATACTTATATTTTCACTAAGAAAATAAAGTTTTTTTTTCGAAGCTTCTGTTTCCTTTCATTCTCTTTGTTTCTACAAAATCGAAGATTAATAAAATAATTAAAAAAACAAAGACTCTTGAGTTATCATTACCATAAACAAAGATGCTTTATAATTGAGAAAAGGATAAAGCAGTAGTTTCATGGCTTAAAAAATAGGCTTTAAGGCTAAGTAAACTACACCATTTGGTGACTTCAGCACTCATACACCTTGCTTTATTCTCACTATTAATGAGAATAAAGCAAGCTGTCTGTGCTTCTTCCTTGAATGTTTGACCAGGTTATGAAATCCATGAATTTTGCTTCAAATTCAGCCTTTGTTATGATGAAACTAGTCCTGCATATTGCAGATATAAGGTAACTTGCTCTGTCATACAGATTGTTACCAATCTTTTTTTTTTATTTTTTTTTATTCATGTCTGAGGATATTTGAAATAAGAAAAAATATTGCAGTAAAATAAAATTCTAAAGTATAATAAAACACCTTTTATATTATTTAGCTCACTGTTTATTTCAGAATACAATAAGAGATGACTCCAAATTCAAAATGTATGAGAAAAATAATCAATTCCTATAGTGAAAAGCTCATTATTACGGCATGTTAACACTGGTGGCATGTCATCCATCTCCATTCCTCTCAAAACAAAAATCCCATGCGCATATCCGACTCCGCTTAGCTTCTTAGTCGGTTTCCATAGAATCAGCCTGGAACAAGAAGCGGGCATAAGAATTGTATTGAAGGGGGAAACTGACACTATCTAGAACTTGAGACTTACAATATCAAAAGAAGAAATATATGTTCCCCTGGACTGTTTTATAAATCATAATTAATAAACAAACAAATTTCACTTTATGAACCTTTGAATTTTTAATAATTATGGTAATCTTTGAGTCTCCTGAGACAATGCCATCCCATGAAAGGAGGGCTTATTGTGCATATTACAAATGCTTTCTACCTACCTGTGGCTGTTCATCAGAAGGTGGTGGAGGAGGCTGATCTGCAGAAGCATCACCTTCAGCAGGAGCATCAGCTGGCTGGGCATCGCGGCTGGTCCCTGCACCCCCTCGCCTCTCCTCCTGGTCCAAACCCTCCAAGTAGGGGTTCACATCCTCATCGTCATAGATGCTCAGGTCATCGCCCTTGCCCACAACAGCTATGCTGCAATTCTGTGGAGAGGAGAGTGGATTAAAAAAATATATATATATATTTTCTAAAAAAAATCATATTAAAGTGTAACTTAAACACATGAAATGGAGAAGAAGCTATAGTAGGAGATAAATCACAAGAAAAAGAGAAAATGGCAGGAGGGGGGATAGGATGAAATAAAACAAGAAAATGAGAAGAGAACATAGGCAGAGATGGAGATGGGTAAAAATAGAATGAGAAATCAGAGTGGAGGTATGACGAGAATATAGAGGAGTAAAGAGTAGGAAGGAGGTGAGGAGAGCCAGGAAAGGAGCAAAAAGGAAAGATAGTGAGAAGATCAAGCCAAGAGATCTGAATGGACCATACCTTGTTGGTTAGTTCTACGTCATTAGGGAGTGTATCTCTGAGGGCTCTCAAGGCATGGCGGATTAATTCATCCCGAGTGACGCTCAAAAATTCCTCTAAGTGGCGCTCAAGGTAAGTACGTGCACTCTGTGAACGCGCCCCAACAGCCATGGCCTTACAGTCATAATAGTTAGCAGAAGGGCAGGTCTGGTAGATGTGGGGACCATCCTCCTGTAGGGGGAAATAAAAGAATATAGTATCAAGATAACCATTCCAGTTAATTTCCATAGTTCTTAAATTCAGTAAGTGGATAAGTGTGTGTGTGTGTGTGTGTGTGTGTGTGTGTGTGTGTGTGTCTGTGTGTGATATATATATATATATATATATATATATATATATATATATATATATATATATATATATATATATATATATATATGTATGTATGTATGTATGTATATATATATATAAAGAGCAGTGATAACAATCAATCCAACTCATATTTATTAGTTTGTCATTTTCTTCTTTTTTTTATCATACTATATTTACATGGAAGAAAGTACAAATTGCACCTCACTGTTTGTTTATATCTGTATTTGCATTAATCTATATACAATTACCTATAATCTTATTCAAGCAAAGGTTTGATTGACATTTCTTTTTGGAAAAGGTTAACACCTCCATTATCTGGACAAATGTTTCTTATCCTTTGACAGTATTTCTATCAAGAAAAAGACAGAAAGGAAAAAATTATGTTTATGAAAACCATTATATTGTGCATGATCAGTATGATTAATATTTTTTTCTCGAAACATACTACCATCACAACAAGGGTGATATAGTTGATTTACAAAACCAGGTGACTTACCATCGCTTAGTGATTCCCACTTTACCACTGCTGGTAAACACACTTATAAATGCTACTGGTAAATGCCTTACAATCATATGTTACTGAATCTGATCCCATAAAGGCAAATAAATACATAAATAAAATAAATGAATCAATAAATTATTAAAACAAATAAATAATAAAGAATTAATACCTCAGTATGTTGATACTCTCAACCATCATATTCGTAATCAAAAACCCATCAAAAGCTGTCATAAAAGAATAAATATAACAGTAAAGGCAGGAAGGAAGGAAGGAGGGAAGGAATAGATAGATAAATTGAAGAGGAGGAGGAGGAGGAGAAACTTACATCAAATCCAGCTACCAGGAGGCCAACACCATAGGGTCTCTTGTCATATCGCTGAGTTGCAATTTGCATCTTGGCTCCTACACGCTGCATCAGCTTGCTAAGTGAGAGGGCTTGGTTGTGGCTGAAGTGCTCATTAAGACATTCTGTGCGCATGAATTTGGACAACACACGAGCATCTGCAGTCAGACCTGAAGTGGAAAATAATGCAACAGCATTAACTTTTGAAAAGGATGGAAAAATACAGAACCATTAAATATGGTTAAATATTTCTGTATATTCTTCATTCATTGTTTTTCTTTAGTGAAACAAACCTTTAACTCAAAGAAAACTAAATAAATGGAAGATAAAGCATGGACTTCACTAGGTTCTTTATATTGATATAGAATATCATACTTAATCTGCAATAATATTAATGCCACTGGACTTGAAATATTCATTGTGATAACTGTGAAAACTGTATAAAGACTTTTCCCTCCCACCTTAGTGCTACAGAAAGATTGTCAAAATTGTGTAATAAATACTTTCTTTCCTATCAAAATGATTTCTAAATATTCCCTTTACATGGGGTTAGCTGTCATTTCCATTCTTTTTACTTCTGGACAGCCTGACAAGACTCTGAATATCTAATAATCTGTGAGAAAAGCTAACACTTCCATCCTATGCTTGTACAGTATGTACACAACTAGAATGAGTACTACATCTTCAAACGAGGACAAAAGTTACCTGAGATAGACACTGCAATATGCTTGTCAATAGGCATGATCTTTTTCTGATGTGCAGCAAGCTCGGAGGAGGCCCTCTTCAATGCCACAAGGACAGCATGGGTGGCGCTCTTTACGCCTACTGTTGCTGATCCCTGTTTGACCGCTTCCATGGCATATTCCACCTAGAGAGGAATTTTTTTCTCTATAATCTCTGGTTCATCTTGCCAAATAAGTATCAAATTGCATTCCATTACATTTTCTTTTCAGTTTTAAAAAGGAACATTGTTGTGACAACGCCGTAAATAAATTAATTATAAAACTTAAAGTCAAAGCAGGTATATACTAGCATCTTCAAATATCTTTATCATCTTCCTGCAATAATTGTTGTTCCAAGATCAACATTAAGATTGTTTCATAACATGGTAGTTTTCCTTTACTTTTTTAATTTCAACCCTTCTTTTATACTCTGTATATGCAAATTTTACAAGAAATACAATGTGCTATCAAATCACCTGGTGCAAGCGGCCCTGTGGGGACCACACTGTGACGTCATTGTCATACTGGTTGCGAAACTGGAAAAAGAGAATGTGGTTAGACAAAATCTCAAATCTGCTACAAATAAAAGACAAGAAAAGGACACTAAACAATGTGACATTGTTTAGAAAATCAAAATAAAAGGCAAACAAAAAATGACAAAATATATATTTTCTACTATTGTATGGATAAATATATGGATAAAAAATAATTTCATAAGGTTTAAATATGCCTGCTGAATACCACTCATGAATATTTGAAGCAATACTGCTGACAGGTTTACAGTCCCACAGATGTCGTTTGTAATCTAAGACTACTCATGATGGCTTTTAAACTACCATGTAACTGGTAGTAATAACTTGTATCTCATTGACATCTACTATTGAGAGCTGAATGATCTGTAACTCACTGCATACTCAATAGTCTAGTGAGGCAAAGCCTGCAGAGGGATAAAAAAAAATTAAGAAAAATGATACAATAAATACATTAATATATGCACAAAAAATCATAAACAAAAGACTCACTATAAAATAAGGAGAATATGACAGTAATAATTGCAACGTACATTTCCTATAGTCTAGGACAAGAGCTACATACATAATTTGGATTTCACATGGCTTACATATATCAAAATTGCTTCCCATGTTTCACTTGTCCCAAATAACACAGAATATGTTTTTCTGAACTATCTTTATTGTCATTTACATAATTTTGTAGTGGAGAGGGAGAGGGAAAAGGAAAGGGAATGGGAAAGGGAAAGGAGAGAAAGAGGGAGGGAGGAAGGGAGAGACAGAAAGAGGGAGGGAGGGAGGGAGGGAGGGAGGGAGAGAGAAAGAGAAAGAGGAAAGGAGAAAGAGAAAGAGGAAGGGAGAGAGAAAGAGAAAGAGGGAGGGAGGGAGGGAGAGAGAGAAAGAGAGGAGGGAGGGAGGGAGAGAGAGAAAGAGAGGAGGGAGGGAGGGAGAGAGAGAAAGAGGAGGGAGGGAGGGAGAGAGAGAAAGAGAGGAGGAGGGAGGGAGGGAGAAAGAGGGAGGGAGGGAGAGAAAGAGGGAAAGAGGGAGGGAGGGAGAGAAAGAGGGAAAGAGGGAGGGAGGGAGAGAAAGAGGGAAAGAGGGAGGGAGGGAGAGAAAGAGGGAAAGAGGGAGGGAGGGAGAGAAAGAGGGAAAGAGGGAAGGAGGGAGGGAGGGAGAGAAAGAGGGAAGGAAGGAGGGAGGGAGGAGGGAGAGAAAGAGGGATGGAAGGAGAGAGAAAGAGGGAGAGAGGGAGGGAGAGAGAAAGAGGGAGAGAGGGAGGGAGAGAGAAAGAGGGAGGGAAGGAGAGAGAGAGAGAGAGAGAGAGAGAGAGAGAGAGAGAGAGAGAGAGAGAGAGAGAGAGAGAGAGAGAGAGAGAGAGAGAGAGAGAGAGAGAGAGAGAAGGGACAGATGAAGGGAGCGGGAAAGAGAAGGAAGGAGGGAGAGGCAGAGAGAAAGTAGGAGGGAGAGAGAGGGAGAGACAGAGAGGTGGAAGGGAGGGAGGGAGGGAGGAGAGAAATATACAGAAATCCCCCCTATACTTCCAAAAATGTTTGCCCCCACAGTAGGGTAGGGCATAGTGATAACAGAAATTATGGGATAATATGTAAGGGAAACTTAAAAGTATTCCCTGACATATATTAAGCTTTTGAGCTAATCATCTCAAAGAGGCTTCCACTTCAATACCCTTGCACTGGAGGACAAATTTCTTCAATGTATATACAGCACAGTGTGTATACAAGGAGGACGTTTACCTTTCAGGGTAGGGGCTGGTATCCCCCTTTAGGAAGATTGCATGGGGCACAGTAGGCAATCGATTGCTATGCATAATTGATTCTCTTAATAATTTACCTCTAATTTCTCTGTTAACCACTTCATGACAGGTGTCATGTATAAGTGACACGGAAAAAAATTGTAATGCCAGGTGTCAATGTGTGCATAACACAACATCAGGATCCTGATGTTGTGTCATGCTCCCAGTGAAGTGGCTCACAATCATGAAGTATTATGACTATAATACTAAACCCCTATTTTGTGATGGAATGATGAGAAAATATTATTTAGGCTAGTCTGCGCTGCCTGGAGGGCGGAGGAAACATTTCCTCTCTAACTCTAATTTTAAGGCATTGTTGTCGACCACCCGTACTACCTGTTGGGTAATTACGCGCACCATCAGCACTGAGTTAAACTTCATGTCCTCCCCTTGTTTTGGGGCCAATTTCTAAGGTATAGGCTGCTTTCCTTTACATATGAATATAATGGATTGAAAAGAATCCATCAATACCAATGCTGTTGTATTTTGTGGCACAGCCATATTATGCATAATTACCTCATTATGATATAAAGTTCTTTTATGACTCAATATACATTGTGGAAGTGTGCCAGTATCATGTTGGAGTTTCGAATTTCAAGTGAATTCAAACAACACAGCTAAGACATTTTCAATAAAAAATGTTTCATTCCACAAGTTACTACAGAGCCCTTTCTGATATCAACTTCATTACACGTTGAAGTCTAGGTGGCTTTCTCCAGAAGATGCGTTAAAAATGTTTGCAGAAAATAGTAACGTAGAATTTCTCGCCCTGATCTCTCATTGTAATAAAAGACCTCGCCAAGATGAAATGACAGTGCATTTATACACTTAGATAACAAGAAATGTTCATCTAACTGATAAATCGTGTAAAACATAGAATGAATTATTCGTCTTCGAGGAGATATTAATTCGTAAGAATATGAAACACATCCAAAGCACGGGAACATTCAAGTCATTGCCCACCCAGAGAAAAATCCACCTCTCGTCTCGAGTGAAGTCATAAACCCCTAAACTCCTACCACTAATTAATGAAAACAACCTTATTTCTATAAAACAGCCTCCCAAACACATAAAATCTCCCCACTCCTTGATATATCAGCCAAAATTCGCTCCTCTTTTGCTCACCATTGTGTGTTTGACGTCCGACCAACACCAAAACAACACCGGTAATGTTTTGGTCGTGCGAAACCTCGACTTACAATGTATTTCAAATGTATATGCAATAAACGCGTGTCCTTTCCTCGCGTATAGGATTATTTGAGATATTTTGGGATAAGATGGAGGGACTGATATACTTTTCGGCGTGTAGTAACACTTAAATCTTATATTTTGCCAGATGTGAAGTCGAGGGTTTGTACCTGTCGCCAGGATAGCGTTCGAGTTCCTTACTTTGTATTTCACATTTTAATTTTCCAAATCCTCTTTACTAATTTTAACAATTCCCCAGGAATTTAATACGATTTCAGCACATTCTCTATTGATAATGCATATAAAATCGGAGTCCTAACAACATAGTCCTGTCTCTTTTCCGTGATTCTTTGGTGTGGCCAGTGGAGAAACAGAAATATTAATCAAATTAATTTAATAATAAATAACAGTCGGGCATTTAAAATGGACACTATATAATCATACTTGTGTGATTACTAACAAGTTTCCTGGAATGCAGGACACTAATTATCTAAAATCATGACCGACTAAAAAAAATCGCAGTCGACAAATCATTGCAAGTAGTTATCGTTGAAGTGCCATTATGATAATCAATTCCTCTCAACTCCTATTAGTTTCCATGTCAATAAAGATGAATCCATTTGATTTTTTTTCGTGTATTATATTTTATTATTCACATGTTTCTAGGCTATATGACTTTTTCTTCTACAGTATGCCATGCCAATGGGTCAAGGTGGTTGTCTGGGTCTTTTCCAATATTCTAAAACATGTGCCGATTGTATTTCTTCCAAAAACGAGAAACTCAAAGGCACAAACCCCCAAGAAGACTTTAGATCGGCCAATATTCATATTTTTAAAATCCCCCAATGGCAGTTCCAAGTATCAGTATTCATGCAAGAAATTTATCTTGGCCCCTCGCCGCTGTATTGTAGGTAAAGTTAGATATTTAGTGACCGCTCTAACTATAGTGTGCATCTTAGCACGCAGAAAGAAGAGCTATTGGACCTAATTGATCAATGGAAATTGTATTTCTAGTCTACTGTAGTCTGGTAGACTTCAGCCTGCAGAACACCCTGTAAGGAAGAAAAGGAAGGGGCGATAGGAAATCATTTTCATTTATGTTTGTTCAAGAATTACAAGAGTTTATTACACTGCAATGACATGTATAAGGCAAATTGACTTCTTCCTTCACTAAGAGGTATCTCTTAGAGGCGAGAAAAATACATCTGACGCGAGATTCTAATGGCATTTCACAATTACAAAGGAAATATCAAATTTCTATAGACGCCGAAATTTAGATTTACAGACAAGGGCACATTCCAAGAGCGGTGAATAGTGTTCGTGTTTTGTCTTATTGCGTCCACTCAATCAGCTTTGGCGCCGTGTCTCTCATGACGTCATCTGGCATCTGAGATACGCCGGAAAAGAACCACTTGGAGGTCCACAGGGGCATCACTGGAAAGGACAAAAGGGGCATCACTAGAAAGGCCAAAGGGGCCTCTGGAAGGACCAGAGGGGCACCATTGAAAATATCTAATGGGCGCCTTTGAGACGGCAAGTGGGCACCATTTGTAGGACCGAAAAGGCAGCACTGGAAGGTCCGTAGATACATCGCTAGAAAGACCACGGGGGCGCCATTGAAAAGACCGAGTGAGCGCCCTTGGAAGAGAAAAGGGACAGTTGGAAAGCAAAAAGAGCATCACTGGAAGGACCGAAGGGATATGCGCCAAATTACTCTTTCCTTGTGATGTTCTCTTGTAAATAAAATGTATGCCTTGCTACCAATCTTTCTCCATACATAATCGTTGTGCTCAATTTTTGTTTTCATTCGGATCTTTTCTCTCGTTATGATGGATTTTTCAAAAGCAACAGCGTAAACAATAAAAGAGCTGTTCACAGTGTCCTCTCCAGCTGATATTTCCGACGAATCTTTCGTAAAAGTTTCCTGCTTAGGTCATCAACGATATGGCTCATCATAGCGTGTAGTAGATCCATCTTATATTTCTGCTGGTAATAGTAGTGGCGTATAATCTTTTGGCAAAATTACAACTATTTCCTGATTCGTAGAGCACTAGGAAAACTCTGTGGATGATGACGTCACAAAATGATGAAAAAACGTAACGTATATGTGTTTGTATATGTGTGTATTTGTGCGTGTGTGTTTGTGTTTGCCTGTGTGTATGTATGTGTGTGTGCGTGCGTGCGTGCGTGCGCGCGCGCGCGCGCGTGTGTGTGTGTGTGTGTGTTTGAGTGTATGTGTGTGTGTGTGTGTGTGTGTGTGTTTGAGTGTATGTGTGTATGCCTGTGTGTGTGCGTATGTATGTGTGTGTACATATAGGTAAGTAAAAAAATAACAGTAAAAACATTAATACTATAAAAACGTAACGACAAAAGTATTCGCAATAACACTAAAATAAATAATTCAAAACAGCCCAACATCAATCAACACTCATAATCATAACGCTCCGAGAATATAGTGATATGACGTAAAAGTTAAAAGAGCATATGACGTAATATCTGGTCTTCTTGAGAGGAGAAGAGAGTTTTACAAGAACTCACTAATAATTTTGTGGAAGCGTCAACGTAACAGGCCAAGATACCGGGCGTTGAATGATGATTATTCCAGCCTCGAAGTTTCCACTTCGCTCGAGATTATTTGAGGTTAATCACATTCTATTGGTCTTGTGTTTGTATTCATTAGGTATCAATTTTATATCTTATTTCATAAGGAAATACTGAATAAGCGTTTTTTTAAGCTCATCTCGGGGACGAAAATCAGGACTGATTTCTAGCCGTGAGTCTTCATTCAGATTTTTCGGCAGGGAAACGAAAGACTTGTTGAAACTAGACAGATCGCGCAAACATTTGCATGAAAAATGAGTATTGCTTTTCACTTATTGCCCCAAAACGCCAAAGGGCCATGTGACATCTCACCCGCCGGAAGCGTTGTTAACCTAGCGATAAATGTGCTAGATCTAGCGAGTTTGCCATCTAGGCGAATTCTTGTAATTATTAATGCGACAAGTGTAGTATCAGAAGGCATCATTTGTGTTTAATTACTGGCACATTATGCGGATCGCACTTTTAGCAACTTTTGCTCGTTCACTATGATTACGTTGTCACTTAGATAATAATGCTAATCTTAATCTTATTTTAACTCAATTGGTTTTTGGTATGATAATTTCGATAGCATAATAGCTGAATGTATTCTGCTATACTTACCAAACATAATGGGAGGAGCAACAAAGTAAAGAACTGCGCTCCCTATAGCAGAGACTGCTAACTTTTATTTTTTTTGCAAAGCTTTACATCTAGTAATTAAGACAAGTGCACTGAACATGATCACAACACGCGACATATATCTCATATATCATCGCATCAAGCTTTTGAGAAGAAATAATATACATCCCTAGCATATTTCACATACAGTCTAGCGCTCTCTCCTCGGATCCAAATGGCAACACTGTTGGCCACGTAGGAGCAGTTGACACTCGCGAGTCGATGCGAAAGGACGTGGGTGGACGCTGCGGCGGTTCATGCTTCTAAAAACTTGCAACCGTACGAAAGGTTGGTCACATGACATACATTAAGAGGTGGCGTTAGAGTAAGAAACACCGGGAGTAGTGAAGGAGAGAGAGATTGATATAAAAGGGCATTTTCTAACCGTGTTTCCGTAGATCACAACACTGACTGAATGACAGATTTTGTGGGACACATCATCTGGAAGTATTTTATTAATGTATTAACACATATCGGGCATTTCTGTTAGCTAATTTGAAGAATCGGGATCTAGGACCGGATTAAAGTAGATATTAGGACGATAATTCATTGTGATTTCCGATGTTACAATGTTTCGTGGTATGTGGGTACGTGGAGGTATTGTCGTGGCACTCTTGGGTATGAGTCTAGTGCCATTGGTCTTTTGTCTGTATGTTTCTCTTGAATGGATCATTAAGACAACTTTTGATGTGTGAGTTAGGTGCCGTTAGAGTTAAGCCAGTTAGAGTTTAAGAAAAGTTATTATTTTGTGACATTAGTTAATGAGGTTATTAAAGGGTTAATTGGTCTGTGCATTAGGTTAATAGGCTATTGTTAATTTGCTCTACATTGAGAAAGAAAAGTAGGTATTTTGATGTAAATGGTCTTTTCATTCCTATAAACTTAGATGAATCCTAATTTGGGTAGTACTAATGATATTCATTTATCAGAAAGGGACTGAATGAAGCACTGCCATAGCCTCTGTGCTTCATGCTTCAGAAAAGCCCAGCAAAGCTTTCCCTCATATATCTAGCTATACAGAGCTTGGACTTCTTCCTTGTTTTATGAGAAAGCACAAAGGAAATTGACCAGCTCTGTTGAGAAATATATATGATGGTGACTTGTTTTCCTATGCTGAATCATAGCGCATAGAAGCCATGGCATCGCTGGATTTAAATACACGAGCATAAATTTGTTGACTTTGATTAGATATTATATCCATGCCTTTACTTTCTGCTTATTATTTAACTTATGAATGTAGTTTACTTTTCGGTAAATTTTCCGAATAACGCCGCGTCGCTAAATACCACAAAAGTGGTATTGATGTATTCCTCTCAACCTCTACTATTCATATATAGTAAAATTAATGAGCGCTTGCACCCCTGAAGCCCACAATCTGGGTCCCGATAGTAGGGGAGGGCATGAAGTAGATCAGGGAAATTGCGGGGTAAAATATGAATTCCGGCCATATTTCGTATGCAAAATCTTAACCAATTACCTACCTACCTAACTTTGCTTAGGTTTGAAGTTTGCCCTAGCCAAGGAGGGGCTTCGCCCCCCCCTGGACCCCCCCCCCCTTTTTAAGGCACTTCGTGCTACCTCGTGCTACTTCGGTATCACGAAAACCTTAACCCAACTACCTACCTCACTTTCCCTAGTTTTGAAGTCAGCCTTTGCGAAGAGGGAGCTATGCCCCCCTGTGGATCTCCCCTATTCAGGGCACTTCGTGATACTTATGATGCGTAATTAGTCCTGTAGATGAAAATGCCGCGACACGGATAACCCTCACACTGCGCCATGATGACAGCAACTGAGTCTTCGTGTCATATATTCCTCAGGATAGGAAACTAGGACCGATAATGACGCGTCCACTCAATAGAGGGCACTATAATTATACTGTAAACAATATTGCACCATCTGTTGAGAGAACATAACAGCGCATAAAGGTAATTCATTGGGGGTTTCCAGTCCACAGGTTTTCGCTAGGCGTAAATACGTAAACACAGCCATGTTTGAATTTCAGGATATCTTGCCCAAGGTATGTTGCACGAAGTGCCCTAAAAAGGGGGGGTCCAGGGGGGGGCGAAGCCCCCCTTTGGCTAGGGATTAATTCAAAGCTAGGCAAAGTTAGGTAGGTCATTGGGTTAAGGTTTTGCAAGCGAAATATGCCCCGAAGTAGGACGAGGTAGCACGAAGTGCCTTAAGAAAAGAGACCCAGATTGTGGGCTTCAGGGGTGCAAGCGCTCATTAATTTCACTATATATGAATAGTAGAGGTTGAGAGGAATCCATCAATACCACTTTTGTGGTATTTAGCGACGCGGCGTTATTCGGAAAATTTACCTTAATATCTATATATGATGGATTTTCAATACATTTACATTTACTGTGTGCCAAATTTCAATGAGAATCTAGGCCGGGCATGAGGTATAGTGGGGGAATTGTGATGATATAGATGAAAGAGTCTTATATATCAGAGGAAAGTGGTCTCGTCCAGTTCACTCTTTGGTAGCACTTGGCGAAGAACTTGTTAAGTGAAAGGGACTGTATAATATCATGGTGTGTATCAGACTGTAATATCATGCAACAGAGCAAATGCACAGTAATATGAGGAGAAAAGCTTGCTAAAACTTACAACTTGTGGGGGGGGAGGGGGGCATGTCACAACAACCACAAAATGAACTACAAACCCAAATTGATCTGTGCAATTGCATGTTATGGATGATTCGATGCACTTGGGTGTTTGAGTCCCATAACAATTACAGTTTTTATGTATTCATGATAATTATTTGTGTTTCTGTGTTTTTGTTTAGTATTATCACACATTGGTCGTAAAGAAAAAAAGCTGTCTATCCATTCATCCACCCATCCATGGTTCACTAATAGCAATGCAAACTTTTCCCTCAGAAATAAATGGTATATATATTTTTCAGGTCCAAGATGAAGGTGAAAGAGATAAATCAGATGGCCAACGTGGCCTGGTCACCTGCGAGTGTCCATCCCCTTTACCTGGCCTGTGGCACTGCGGCTCAGCAACTGGATGCCAGCCTCAACACCAACTCCACCCTTAACATCTACAATGCAAATTTAGGGCAAGCAAATCTGGAGACCAAGTTGGCCGTTTCAGTGGAAACGCCGGGCAGGTTGGTTACAGATCTGATTCAGATGTTTCTCTTTTTTATTGCACTTTCGATGTAGAAAGTTTTGTTGATACATATTTATATCCTCTCTTCAGGAAATGTTATCTCTCTGTGATAGTTTTGCCACCTGATGTTGTAAGCACTAGACCCTTATTGCCTTGTGCTTCACTTTCTGGAATATACTGTGTCTTTACCTACTCAGCCATGTTTTTTTATTGGCTAACAAATTTAGAAAATACCTTGTATGATTGCCGAAAATAAATAAAGACATGATGCTTATTTGTATTTTATTTGTATTTCTCTCAGATTTCATGCCTTGGATTGGACTGGAGATCAGGATTCTGGTGTGATAATTGGAGGATGTGACAACGGCGTCTTGTATGTATATGATGCCAATAAACTCATAGCGAATCAACCAGACAATCTCTTAGGGTCCACAGAAAGCCATCACTCGGGACCAATTTTCTCATTAAGTAGCAATCCCTTGAAGGTATGTTTTTTTGTTTTGTTTTGTTTTGTGTGTGTGTGTGTGTGTGTGTGTGTGTGTGTGTGTGTGTGTGTGTGTGTGTGTGTGTGTGTGTGTGTGTGTGTGTGTGTGTGTGTGTGTGTGTGTGTGTGTGTGTGTGTGTGTGTGTGTGTGTGTGTGTGTGTGTGTGTGTGTGTGTGTGTGTGTGTGTGTGTGTGTGTGTGTGTGTGTGTGTGTGTGTGTGTGTGTGTGTGTGTGAAATTGTCTGTTTATTGGTTTGTTGTTGCCTATTGTGTCTATATATGCCAAGATTTAATTTACCCTTTCTTTGATTATGTAATGATGATTGAATTTTTATATGCCTAAATAGAAGATTAGAAAAATAATTGGCCCCCCAAAAAATTATGGCAAAATAGTACAGTGTGTAATAATTCCTTTTCAAGAGCAACCTAGTGGCCACAGGATCATCTGATTGTGACCTCCTCATCTGGGATGTAAACAACCTCACAAGTCCCATGACACCTGGCAAGAAGGCAAATCTGGGAGCTAATGTCACATGTGTCCAGTTCAACAGGTAATTATTGAAAAAACGTGCATTCCTTTTTTCATAACCCTTTTTTCATGTTTCGGCTCCAAATGGTCGAAACGGTTTCAAACGTGTAAGCCTAATGCCTTGGGCTATTCACCCACACTGGCCATGGCCAGGAGGATAGCCAAGACAAAGTATCTTTTCCCTGGCAGCTGGTACTGCCACCATTTGACGTGATATCATTATGTGATGCATGAATATCTGCATTGGAATAGGTTAGGACTAATTTCATTCAGCATAGAATCTCATTGAATTGACGCGTTGGTCGCGGTATTAAAAAAAGGTCTGTGCAATAGGATGGCTATTTTACATGTCTGGCACGATGCCATCCGACTCTGCCTTTGCAGCAAATCATGCCATCCGCTGTTAATGGGTTAAGAACCCTATAAACTATCTGTAAATGAGTTACTGAACAGTCATAACCCAAGAATAGCACTTTTGGATAAAAGTAATATTTTCAAAGATTCAATCCATTTTATACTAATTTTTGTTAAATTTTCTTCTAACCAGACAAGCAGAACACATTTTAGCTTCAACATATGCAGGGCATTGTGTGATATGGGATCTCAAGAAGAGTGCATCAATCATCTCTATCGTGGATTCTGTCTCAAGGGTAAGAGTGTGATCAAGTTTGTGTGCATGGTAACCATCAAATGTTTTGCTGCATGTTATTAAGTCAAGTAACTTTTAGATCAGTGGCACATGTAAGTGAACTTTATATTAATTTATTCAATAAAAATTTCTTTGACTAAAATACAGTTTATATCCAGTTCTGTTACTAAAAGATGTTTCCTTCCAGATGAAAGCCAAGAGCATTAGCTGGAATCCAGATGTAGCAACACAGCTCCTGCTAGCAAGTGATGATGATGCAACACCCATGGCCCAAGTGTGGGATCTGCGCTATGCCAATGCTCCTCTCAAGACCTTAGAGGGACACCAGAGAGGCATCCTAGCAACAGCATGGTGTGTTCAAGATTCAAGTTTGCTCATGACAGCAGCCAAGGATAACAAGTAGGTGTTTTTTGTGTGTGAGTGTGTGAGATTGATTAGAAAAGCACATGTTATTTTATCACTTTCATCACTTCATAAATATTTGGAATGAGTGATTTTCATATCATAAAAAATGTAAATGTTGAAGGATTCCCTATAGGTCATATAAATTATTACATGTCCTTTCCTCCCAGAATCTTTGTGTGGAATCCAAACTACGGAGAAAGAGGATCAGAAATCGTCTGTGAATTTCCTTCTTATAACCAGTGGAGTTTCAACTTGGATTGGTGTAAACGAGACCCATCTCTTGTGGCTACTGCTTCTGTGGATGGGACTGTGAGCGTGTACTCAATACTAGGGGGAGGTTTGCCCCCAACACAAGCTGACAAGGTGAGATGAGATGTGACAAAATATTTATTGTATGTCCTTATTTTCTGATAGCAATTTTCCTTGGTTCTCATTATGTACTCATGACCATATTTACCATTGCCTTTATTGATGTAGGCTCTCATAATCTTTATGTAGTACAGATTTTTTACACATGGTTTATCCCCCACTCAGTTCTCAGCCATCGCGGATTCCTTCCCGGGTATGGAGATGCCGGCTGTGGTTCCCCAGGGAGCAAGTCCGCAGCCCATTCAGGTCAAGAACCCACCCAAGTGGTTCCTCAAGCCATGCGGAGCAAACTTTTCTGTAGGTCCAAGGATTATTGTCTTGCTCTACTTGTTGAGAATATTAAGATTTTTATGCTATGTTTGTTAATATTATTTCTGTGATTTTAGAATTAATTACAATAGAAAAAGTCAAGAGAAAAATATTTCTTTTAGGAATAATCTTGTATCATAATCTTTTTACTGAAATGGAGAGAGTATCTTTTTCCTTGGCTTCAGTGTGCTTGAGAATTCCATTTCATGTAGAAATTCTAAATAATGAATATACAGTCATAAAGTATGTACAAAGTTTATGTTGATTGACAAAATTCTGTTCCAGTTTGGTGGTCGTCTGGTTTCTTGGAACAAGCAAAGCAGAAGTGTGTCCATCTCACAAGTGGTAACAGAAGAGAAGTTGGTGGAAAGAAGTGTCCAGCTGGAGACTGCTCTCTCCCAGTCACAGCTTGGCCCATATTGCCAGGCCAAGGCAGAAGCTGCAGCCAAACCTTGTGATCAGGTATATTTTCTTCTTCTTTGTTTTTTGTTGTTTTTCTTTTTATTTATTCTTTACCACTTATGATTTATTCTTTACAATGGTTCATTCTTAACAAAAGAGTAAATATCAGTAGTTCAGTGAAAAAATGCAGTACAGTTTGTGTGTTACCACATAGCTGATGATTTGTAAAACAATTTAAATTTAAAGGATGTTTTAGTATTATTTAGATTGGGCTTTTGCAATATGTTTGTTCTGTTTCAGGTTTTGTGGAAGTTCATCGGAGCCAACTTTGAAACCGCTCCACGTACACACTACATGAGTTTGCTTGGCTACAGCAGCTCACAAGTCTCGGACAAGATTCGCCCTCCAGCACCTGCAGCTGAGGGAGTAGCAGCAGAAATCCTTGCAGATAAGATGGAAAACCTTGGCACAAACGTTAGTTTTATTCCAGCATTTTGTGTGCGATAAGTGTGTGAAGTTTTTGCTGCTGTTAATAACATGATTAGGAAATGTTTACGGACTTTATTATAGAAGTTTAATGGTTGAAGTTTCTTGTGTTTGCATGCAGAGAAGACAACATCAAGCATTAAATCAGGGATGGTTGTTTGTTGCAGTAAGTTCTGGAAAGTGTGTGGTTCTCAAATATGGCATTCCTCTGACTGCTCTCCTAGATATATTTTTTTAGCTTTTTTGATTTTATGCATCTGCTTTATGTCCTAGTCACTACATGATTGTTAACCATGTGAGAATTAGTATGATAGAATAGCATTGTCTACAATTAAAATTGTGAAATGGTTTCTATACAAATTTCAGTATTGTAGACATGATATCAGCTGTTTTGAATATTTTGGTTTCTAATCTTAGAAGAGTAATTTACTTGATTGATAAATAACTATTTCATCAATAACACCATAGCAGAAAATTTTAGTTTGATTTTTTTTTAGTTTTCACAAGTATCTCCTGCATCCTGGAAATAGAGCTTTATACCTTAGCTTTGCATTATCGATAGCAATATATTACTATTTTTTGCAAGAGAATATGAGTCATAAGATATGGTACTGGTAATATTGGTATTACTAGTAATAATGTTCATTGCCTTTTACATTTACAGGATGGCAGTACCAGCTCACTTGACCCCAGCGAGCAGTTTGAGATGATTGCCTCAGCTCAGTCCTTCGACAAGACTCCAGAACTTGAGGTATGACATATTATTGGGTAGATGTCTATAACCATATGAAATATTTATATTTATAATTTAGTTTATTTACCAACTTATTGATATAGATGTATACATATTGTCAATCTTGCATGTTATTAGTTTGGCAATGTAATAGTACTAAAAGATAATCTTTATTTTTATTATGATTACCTATAATTTTGAATTATGAATTTTATTTCTCAGGATATAGAACCAGAGGTGGAAACCAAACCTCCCAAAGTGGAACTTAATGTGGAGGAGGCAAGTGGAAGTAATGAAGGGCTGATTACCCAAGCACTTTTGGTCGGGGACCTGGAATCTGCTGTGGA
>NW_028234427.1:29144582-29159582 GCF_977035675.1 Penaeus japonicus | reverse complement strand
AGTGGAAGCATTCTTCTAGTGAGGTAACAAACATAGTTTTTTTTTTCAATTTTTTTTTTCTTCCTAAACGAAAAGAAAGAGAATATGAACAACCATACATGTGCATACAAGTGAATGCAAGTAACAGCAATGTTTTTTCAAGTGTCATTTTCTTTTAGTGGGGCAACAAAAAGATGTTATATAATTTTTTTTTTTTTTTTTTTTTAATTACAATTGATTTTACGATAGCCTTTCGACTCAGATCATCATATTCAACAAATCAGAAACAGAAATCACCATGCCGTAATCAAGATTACGTATGTACCTGAGACGTCATTCATATTACGTTATATCCCATTTTCTACTATTTAGAAGGATAAACTAAAGTAGCTAAGACAAATCAAGTATGAAAATCGAATTGTACTAAGAATAATCTATCATTCTAATGCTTTTTCGACCACGTGTCAGCACGTCAACCGGCGCGAATGGGTTAAATACAATGAGTTATATAGTGCAGCACCTCGAATATCATAGGCAGGAATAGTGTAAAAATGATAAACACTTGTGCTGCCATGAAGATTCTGAACCTACACCTTTAATCCCCAAAAATTCTGCCCCCTCTTTATTGGATGCTCATTAGACTGTTGTATGCCTTTTGGGTGCACAGTTTGCAAATGTGTCAGTTTAGTTAGTCCTTTATTTTTTCTAGTTATTTTTTTTAATTTGATAATACTGCTGGCCTTGGCGTCATACACATCTTATCACATGTGTATATAATCAGCCTTTGTCCTGCTGTGATTGAAGCCTTTTTTCCAACCACATAGTCACACTAAGTTTATACAAAACAGGCACTCGGCAAATTATTGGTCAAAACCCATATTTAACCCATTCCCGCCGGGCCGTTTCGTCTTTTTTGGCGTCAATGCCGGGGCTCTCGAACGCATAGGCCTAAATCAATTATATCATTGATGGCGTATGACGGCACCCGCGCCATCATATTACATAATCACCGTCTGTGGTCGGCGGCCGGCGGCATTGGGTTAACAGCAATACAGGTGTAGTGTAATATATATATATTTTTTTCAATGAAAACCTTTTCCCAAGTTAACCCAATGGTGCACAAGCTGCTGCATCTGGATCAATATCAAAGTTTGTTACCTGATATAAAAATTAGAAGTACAGGGAAGATATCTTTTCCACATTTCATTGATTCTCGCGGATAGTGCGCCTGAGAATCCCAAGGCGTTAGGCTTATGCATTTGGTATACCCCGGCATTCCGATCATTTAGAGCCGAAATAGCCCCATCATGAATGGGTTAAGAGATTTTGCAGGACTCTTATATTACCTGTTAGTATTCCTTGTATTGGCTGAGCTTCCATGCAACTAGAGGCATCATTAGTGACAAAGATGCCCAGGAATGTTTTTCTAACAGGAAGTTGTGGAGTTTTTGGATTATATCAAGATTATGAGAGGTGTTTGGTACCATGGTTGAGAGATTCTAGATAAATCTTTCTTATTGTGCATGAAATTTGACGTATTGCACATTATTTTTCATTTACCACGGCATGTAGAAATTTGGCTGATAATATTGAATGTAAACTTGTGCTTTATCTCAGTCTGCTAGATTATGCTGAACACTAAATTTTGCCTCCTATTCACATTACAAGCAGGAGTAAGTTTATCTTGCTCTAAATAAAAAATATTAAATATTTGGTCAGTGATTATCATGTACAATTTACATCTGTACTTATTGTGCTTTATGGATGTATTTTTACTTTTGAAAATGAAAGAGGTTAGCCAAAAATGTACCTCACCTAGGCAGTAGCATGCATACAAATTAGCATTAATTTTGTGTTGTATAATCACATTTAAAAAAATTTTCTTTGCATGTTATTAATCAGATGGTAGGTAATGTATTAAGTATGGTTTTACAATGGCTTAGTAGTTTTAAGGTAACAGTATTTAGAGTTTTTATTTTTTGTAAGAAACCAGTTGTTATTTCCTGTTTTATTATGAGTGTCATTTAATGTTTTATATATGTGCTATTACTACTTAAACATTAGCAGTATTGATTACATATTCTCATAAGACCATAGATATTGAAGATTAGATAAGGATGAGGTAAATGAATATGAAACATTGTATCCAAATAACTTAACCCGTTAACGCTGGTTGATGTGATATCACTTCATGTGGTGGCAGCACTCTCTGCCAGGGATGCGATATCATATCATGGCTTTTTGTATGGCCAGCATGCAGGGTGATTGTGCGCGCAGAGGGTGGCCACAGAAAGAGTGGATGAATAGCCCAAGGCATTAGGCCTCCGCACTTGAAATAACCCAGCAATAAGACTGGGTGGATCCAAAACAGCCATCACTATCGTCATCGGGTTAAGAACCTGGAATGATATTTAAATTGAAAAGTCATATTGATATAAGAATAAGGATTGAAGATCTAACAGAATTCATCTTTTTTTCACAACTGGCTTATATCAAGTACATTTATTTTAGATGTTTGTTTCATTCATTACGTTCATATGATGAATAGAACATGACATGTTTTGTCTAAATCTTTTAGTTTTCTTTCTTCCAGTTAACATTAGTGCATACAGAATGAACATGATGAGGGATTGTGTCTCCATATATCTTTGTATGCTTCATCTAATTGATAAGTGAACGGACAAGATGGTGTTTTTTATTCTATTCAGCGAACAGAGTAGGTTTCTTTTCAATTTCTGATCTTTTACCCACAGCCAAGCCAGTTCACTCCTTCAGTCCAAGCACAACAGCGGAATATATATGGAGAGCCGACTGCTGCTGCTCCGACTGCACCTGCTCCTGCCATGTTCAGTCCAGCACCCCACGTGTCTCAGCCGCCGGTATGATAACCTCCCTTTTTGTAATTGTTTTAAGGCGGCCAAGTCTTCATGCCTTTATTTTCAGTTTGTGAATGATGCATTGAACATCTTGTATTGAAGTTCATGTGGCTATCTAAATTCTAGCTTTACTTCCAATTACTTATACCACTTCCTGATGTAATATTTGGGTTGCTGCAGTTGTCCTATTCTTGCCCTAAATGAATTGTAATTAGTAGAGAAGAGATATTTGAGGTTTATGAATTCAATAGGAAGGGAATTTGTTTGTTATACAATTTTTTTGAAGTCCTTATTGGTCTATATTGGATGTATTTCTGTGTTGAAATACAAAAAGTATGTATTAACCAAGACCTTTTCTTAGGTTCCAAATCCACCAACATTTGGAGTGCCCCCTCTGACACCAATGCAGCCTGCGATGCCTGCTGTGCCCTCAGGCCCACCGCCCACTGCAGTTGGTCACTCTGGAGGTTCGTTTGGTGTTTGGTGCAATAAGTTTGATTTTTATATAATGCTCCTTTAGTTTCAGTTCATTTTCTTCTCTTTTATTTACTGACTGTCAAGGAGTTGGTGCTTTATATAACTTTATTTGTCATTTGGAAAAATAGTTTCTTGGCATTTTATTTAAGAAATGCAAAAAGATTAATATTGTATTTTTTGTAATATTTTGAAAAGTCCTTGTATTTAAAGACATAGTTCTTTTTGTAAAAAAAAAGTCTTAGGAGGAATTTTAATTTGAAAGTATAAGGATGTGTAGTGGAATCAAACTGCTACTTTCAGGGCATATATACATTAAGGTTCAGACAGGTTTATTTTACTTTAAAAACACGCACATGTACATTCACTCGCACACTCTCACTCTCACTCTCACCCCATACTCTCACCCACACCCTCACTCTCACTACCCACTCCCACTCACACATTCTCACTCTCACCCATACTCTCACTCCCACCCTCACCCACACCCACTCTCACATTGTCACTCACCCACACTCTTACTCTCGCTCTCACCCACTCAGAGTCACTTACATTCACACATGCACACTCAATCTCACATTCTCTCATTCACTCTCACTCAATCAGAGTAAAATATTTCATTTTCTCACCACTAGATCCTGCAATAAACTTGATATGTCCTCTTTGCTCATGGAAATTGCATGCAAAGCAGCCCTTGTGTACATAAATGTGTAACTTTTTCCTTACTCCTTTTTTTTTAATCACTCCATGACAATCATAAAAAATACATGCAAGCTCACTTGATCTAGAACTAACAAAAAATGAGTATTTGCATGATTTTCTATACTGGATACACTCATACTTAACACTGTGCATGTTGTATGAGGTTGGAAGCCGTGTCTGCGCTGGCAAGCAGAAATGGGAAGGTCTGGTTGAAGATTTTTGAGAGATTTCAGTAAGTTAAAAAAAAGTTCAGTTGAGACTTGTGGTGTGGTATTTTTATTTATTTTTGATGGACTTCAGAACACAACAGGAGAAGCTTTAAAATGTTTATGAGGATGAGGGAGGGCAAGAAGGGCCTTAGCTTAATTGTTTTGCCTTTGCCTCCTCATCCTCATGCACTTATCTTCCTCTTTTTATTCTATTTTCTCCTCCATCTCTTCCTCCTTTTCCTCCTTTCCTTTTCTTCATCTTCAACCCCCCCCCCCCCTCACACACACACACACACTACTGTATCCTCCTCCTTTTCTTCACTTATCCCAAATTTTGAAGATTCTCCTGTATATCCACGTTTTCCTTTTGTGGTTTTGCTTGTTTTTTCAACAACAATTCTTCTCACAGCAAGAATGGTACACATATTGTCTATGGGGGGGATCTTTGAGCAAGAAGTAACAAATATCAACATTTTCTTGGACAGGAACATGTACATGGTTAGATAGAGAGATGTCTTATGCAGTTGAATGCTTTATTTTAATGAATAGAGTCCAATGGTGCTCAGGAAATAGATAAAGTAGTATTTGTAATTGACTCAACAATGGAAATAAGTACTGTATTGTTCTTGTTGTGAGAAAACGGTTATTTGAGAGACATGATCGACTTTTTATTGTTGTAGATATAAGTATTATTTTGATAATTTAGGAAGAATATAAACAGTTCTTTTTGTTTGCTCTGTTCAGATGTCAAATTTGAGAAAGAAGGTGAAGGTGAGATGTGATATATTGATTTGATAAGTAGATACATGTAATTTCCAAGACATCAGATTTATCCTTGCATTAGTAATCCTATTTCTCATTATTTTAGGCCTTTTGTAATTTCATTGTGGATTATACTTTTTTAAAGAATATTTCTAGTACTGCTTTATGTAAAATGGTAGAGAATTACTTGCTGCGTAATTCAACGGATGTGTGTTTTCTGAATTATTGTATGTATGTATTGGAGTCATTGGTACAAGAAAAGTTTGGAAATGTCTGAATATTATCTAGCTATAGTATGTTTTTATGGAGACTTAGTACAAAGCTGTCTTTGTAACATATATAGATAATGATGTATTATGTAAATAGATTAAGTACTTCAATACATTATTGTGGGGTTCAGTTAGATACAAGAATGCAGAGACTCATTGTATTTATAGAAAGTATGTTTATTTTGACATGATGTACATACATGCTATTTATTATACAAAGTGAATTGCACACATCTGCTTATTTTGTATGTAGATGTCTTATTTTGTGGTACAAGTAGGTTACTAGTGTAGGGTAATACATAGTTTTTTTCTCCATAAAACGGATATGATCATTAGGTTTTGCAGTGAGGATAATTAGAAAATGTAGATTGCAAAAGTTGCAAAAGTTTCAATATTTTACTGGATTGTCCATTAACTGCATTGTTCTTATTCAGTCAGATTGCTAAATTCCTCAGAATATAGGGAAATTGCATGCTTACTGAATATCATTGTATTCAGTCTGATTTTGTAAGAGTGGATTAACCATTAAGAATAAGTTACATAAACTGAATTGTTTTAGCATGTAATAAACATTTCTTGTAATCCATATATGTGCTAAAGTATGCTTATCTCTTTGTTGTGTACCCTACAAGACTGGGCACAAAGCTACTTCCTCTTTCTCTCTCTCTCTTTGTAGGTTTGCGACGTGGAGGCACGAGCCGCTACGTCTCTGACACCTCATGCTTAAACCAGCCTTCTAGCATGCAGAATCAGCCACCCTCTTTCATGCCTCCCCCCGGAGGACCTGCACAGGTTCCTCCTAATGCCCCCCTTCCTTCTGCACCGGTACCTACAGGACCCCAGTTCTTCACCCCTGCATCCCAGGCTCCAGGGGCCCCCATGTATGGAAATCAGCCACAGATGCAGCAGCCTCCACCTCCGACAAAGCCTCCAGCGGCCTACGACTCCTCAGTTCCCCGTGGGTGGAATGATCCCCCTCCCCTCTCTGGCTCCCGGAAGGTGAGACTCAATCTATTGCTTCTCTTAAGTGTGTACTAATGGAACATTGTAGAAGGAGGACCCTATTTCAGGAAGTGATGAGTGTAACAGGTTTGACATTTTGGTTTTGCATGAATTGCACAAATGTCATAGAATGTTATATGATGGATTTAAGTCGGGAGCATATGTTTCTTTGATGAAATGAGTCCTCTCTTGATTTAAATCCAAAATGCAGCTAAGTTTCATATAGGTACAGATAACAATTGACAATGAAATGGTATGGGAGTGAGTTGTAGCCACATGCAATTTAAGGTATTTGCCCTCCTTTTTTAAGTGTATTATATGATTGATTTTTTCTTTAATGAAAGACCATTATGCTGATGTATATTTTCAGTATAGATACAGAAATAAATAATGAAACAGGATTATAGTAGCTGGAGACAAGTTGAAATAAGGGTAGCATAATGTTTTTTGTGCTTTCCTTAATTTTGCCAAGAACAGCTTGGGTCAAATGCATTCTTAGAAGGGGTCTTGCAGTTGCACACAAGTGAATTCAGTTTGATTGATGACACAAATTCCCAGCAGTTCAGTGGTGAGCATAGGCTCGGTGGAGGACACTCGGGTGACAAGAGGCTTCTGATGCTCCAGCAGGTTTGTGGAGATTGGCCAGCATGAGGCATGACGTGAGCTTCTGGCTGTACGGGTGACAACCACAACTGCTCATATGACTGTGTGATTGCTCTTATCACTAGGCAGATTTCTGTATTATTTACCACTGTCCTCTTTTTCAGATTGCAATTAACTATTTTGGCCTCAGGCCCATCTTGCTTTGCATTATATCTGTAAAGCAAATAATGTGTATGTTGCTCAGTAGAATTCTAGATACTTGGTGATAGAATCTGCAGAAACATTTCTGAGTCTGAGCTCTGTATGGAACAGAGAAATCAGAAGGTAGAATTAAGAATAATGAATGACTTACAGTTAATAGATATAAATTTCAGTCATTGCATGAATCTGACATAAATTATTAAATGCTTTTATTTGGAGTGAAGAGAGATTGCCTAATTGTTTGCTGATAAAAATGTTAATTGTAAGAAGAACCTGCCACAGTTTCTTCAAAATAATTTACAAAGTTTATAGGAATGTGTGTTGGGAACATTTGGTACAATTCAAACTACAGTGAATTTCCTTAATTTTATCTGCTCATGTATAAAGCAGTAAATAAGCTTGTGACCAGCTTAGGCATAAAGAATAGGGGGATTTGATGCTAAATGAATGCAAAGAAATGAGACAGGAGACCAAACACTGCAGTCTCTATGAAAATGCTTTTACATAGAGCATCTCTGTATCTATAGAACAGCACTTTTTAAATAGTTTGCTATCTAGTGTACTGATGACCATACTAATACTACTGTCAGTAGGGCCTTATCTAATTATCTTTTGAAATTAATGCCAAGAAGACATAAGTAAAAGTAGAAATACCTGTTTTCTGCTAGCTATATTGATTAGAAATGTATGGCCTCAATAAGTTATCATTATTTCTGCTTCTATTTGGATTATCTATTGATGTTGTCAGTAATTACCTCTACATATTAATATATTTCATATGAATATGCTTACCTCATAACATGGGAAGAACCAAAGTTGTACAAAGAAGAAAATGAGGGAAAAAATGAGATGGCTTCTCCCACTTTAACAAGGCAGGAAGTTTAGTTGTATTGCTGTCAAATAGCTCTGTATTAAAACTTGCAATACATGTTTTAATACAGTTATCAAATGCAGTTGTTGGAATGGTTTTGTGTGAGATAATGGAAGCATTTGTATTTAGTATTTCATTTCTGGGTGGCAATGCAATTTTAATTCTACTGAGATGGCTGAAGTGTGTAGAAGTTTATAGATTCTGACAGGTATTGGTAAGGAAGTCACTCATAAGAAATGCCTGCTTCCTGTTTCCATTAAACACCACAGCTTTTAAATATGTTTATAGAGTGCAGTAAGCTTTAGTACTTAAACAAAAATATATTATTGTAAAGGAGTGTGCCTTTTATGATGATATTTCTGGTTGTTTGGTAATTACTGATAGTACTAGTAACAAAAATGAGATCTTGCACACCCAAAATATCTTCCATAATTGGAGAATACTTTTTGACAGGCCAAGCAGCAGCAGCAGCAGCAGCCACAGGCAAGTGAGGCCCCAAAGGTTCCAGAGCCAATAATGTGCCCAGTTCCGGGGGCTCCTGAGCAGCCGCGTCAGTTTATGGTGAGTGGCACTGATTTTATAAAATCACGTATCAGTTTTTTAATTAGCTCTCCATCATATTTTGTTTGATGATAACCAGTAATAAAGATATCAAGCTCACTTAGTGAATGCTGATAACCAGTAATAAAGATATCAAGCTCACTTAGTGAATGCTACTGTGACTTAACAGGGATTCCAGCAATATGGAGCAGAGACCAGTGGTCCTGCAGTTGCAGCTGCAGCACCAGTGGCAACTCCTGCAGCACCAGAACCTGCTAGCAAAGGTCCTCTGCCAGCAGAACACCAGGTCATTCAGAATATCCTTGTGGAAATCAGAGAACGATGTTTAGCCGCTTGTCAGAATCAGGTGGGTCAGGGTTTTAGAAATATTTTTCATAGCCATCTTTTATTTATTCATGAAATTATTATAAAGATATTTTCTTCAGAATTTTAAAAATAGAGATTTAATTAATCTATTACAATGTTTCTGGCTGTTGTAATGGTGAGAATAATAGGTAATTGTCATCTAAATACTGGAAAGAAATCAGAGTTTACTTTATACAGAAGCAATATTCTATTAAATATTCATATTTATTTGAATATTGGCTTTTCTAACTTTACAGCAAGTAAAGCAAAGACTTGATGATATTGGACGAAGATTGGAGATTCTTTATGACAAGATTCGAGCTGGTCAGGTGAGTAAAGCTTCTGTATTTTCCTACTTGGTTTGATGACTTTATAAAGTTAGCACAATAATGCACAAGACTTGAACCTCTAGTTTTCTTAATGAGAGAATTACCTTGTGTAAAACTTTCATGATTATACCGATAATTTGAACATAACCTGTTAATACTGGGTGACATGATATCACGTCATGGCTTTTTGTATGTTTGTGGATGTAGAGAGTGGTGATGGCTAGAGCGGGCGAATAGCCCGAGGCGTTAGGCCTGTGTGCTTGGCATTAAGATCAGAGCAAAAACCGCCCAATCACTATTGGATTAAGAAAGAAATATGAGATAAATTTATCTTTATTTTAAATAAAATGTATGTATTTTTCCCCTCCCAGCTTGGCTCCTTTACACTTGGAGGAGTACACCAGATTATAGAGGCAATGAAATCTAGAGACTACCAAAGTGCCTTACAAATCCACGGCCAAACAGTCGCCAAGGGAAACTTCTCGGAAATGTCTCAGTTCATGCCTGCCATCAAGATGCTCCTCCAGACTTGCATGCAGCTTCAAGTATTCCTCTAGAAAGATTCCACCGAATGTAGAATAAGGTTGTCTAAACTTCCCGGTGAACTGAAGTCATTTCAGTGTAAGAGATTCATGGCAGATTATTTATTAGATTGTACTGCCAGATAATGGTTGACATCTTTTGGGCTTTAGTCATATGATGACTTTATTATTATTACTGATGAAATAGGAGTGAAAGGCATATTTCTTGTCTTTGGACTAAACCTTCAGCTGTGTTGCACGTGTTGAGAAGTGAAATCAGAAGGTGCTCTTATTTGTAAGATCAACATTTTTTTTTTTTTTTGTCAAGGTCTATGTCCATCAGATATTGCTTTCCTATGGTAATGCCAATCATGACATAATAGATGTGGGTCGTGATGCAATGTAATGTTAATGGTGACATGTATCAGATATTGTATTTTTGTTATCTTATAGATTAGAATCATTGCAACAATAGACTGACATTGCCAAAAACAAACTTGACTTTAGTTTCTATATTATAGGGTAATAGAACATTGATTTGGGAATATTAATTAAGTAATAAATCATCCATGCTGTAGGCATTTGACTTTATCTTGAAAGGTTTAAGTTTGCTTTCAGTGGTAAATATGATCAATATGGAAAAACTGGTTATGCAGAACAAAGTTTATCTGTAACATTGTATTAATTATAGGAAGCAGTAGTGCATTTTCATTGTATTTAATGTTGTATTAATAAGGGTTACATATTTTTCTTTTTTGTTTTGTGCCATTTTTACTTTGAAAAATATTGTTATCAAGGCATGTTAATGGTCACTTGTTGTAACACAGAATTCTACATAAGGTACAGATAAAATTATGTGAATTATCGTTGCCTCTCTATTTTACCTTAACTACTAAAAGCTCTGAGTGATTGCTTTAGTTCTATTTTTCAATAGCTTACATAACTTTCAAGCCTCGGATCCAGGGAATTACAACAAAGTAACTCTGTAGTAAAGACATGAAGTAAAAGGTTAATCATTTTGTTTTGGTGGCAGTAGTGCATTGTAGACTTGAAATTATAGAATATGTTATATTGAACTTAAATGTTTCTTAATTAGCAGTATTTGATATGAAATTTCATATTACAGACCAATCCTTATTATGGTAAGTCATGAAATACAGAAAATCACGGATGTCGGCCAAAGCCCCATTAGAAATTAAATGAGCGATGCAGGTAGTACAGGCCCTGTGATGTCATGTGTGAACAGAGATGAGTTTGAGTTTGTGTCCACCTGTATGTCAACCTCTCCATCACTAATAAAACCCATCTAGATGATGGAAGTAATTTTATTTTAGTGCACCTGCCTCATTTATAGGGAAATAAAAAAGACTGCATGATGTAAGGTTTTATATAGTTACAGGCATACAAACATTGCACTTCCTTCAAACATAGCTCCATACCTTAATAACTGCAGAATGGGCAAGTATCTTCAAAACACAAGAGTATCTTGCACATCTCAGTGTAACTCAAAACAACTGAAGGTTGGAGCTAACAGTAAGCTCTGTGAACATCCTACAGTCGTAACGCTTTCAAGACTAGACTGCTCGATAACTTTCCCCCACCCCCATACAAGGATTTCTAATCTATACATACTGTTGCAGACCAGACATGATTTGACCATATAAAAATACAAAAGTATGAAAATATGCAACACTGCAATTCCAAAACCCTATGGTTCTTACAGGTGACGACACAAGACATCATAATGTTCTTATGCCAGTAATGCTTAAAAAACCTACATAATACAAAATTAAAGTGCATAAATGAAAATATATTCATATATAAATGGGGCAAAATAATAAGATTAAAGCTCATTAATAATCTCTTGATTCATACACACCTAATATAACTATAAGTTGGAAGACTAACAAATAAATATAACTTTTTTTTTGCTTACTGAACACACAAACTGGGCAAAAGCAAAGGGGATCCATCAGATGTTTGCAGACTATTAAAAATACCTCTAATGATAAAAAGGTTTTTGTAAATTGCTTAACATTTTTATACTGATGTACATTTCTCAGCTTGACAAAAAAATTAATCGATGTTCCATACCTTCAATGCATATCCACTCATGCTTCTTGTTTTCTCAAGCTTGAAATCTTTTTTTTTCTGAGTTTTATAAAATCCCAATATAAAATTTTAGAAACAGTTAGTACCTAGATTATAAACAATGGCCTTTTCATTAAAAACTATTTCCTATCCCTATAGTCATTGTTCATTTGCTCTTGCAATTGCAAAATCTAAACTGCTGGATACACAACTGATGATCCATTAAAAATATATATTCTAAACAACTGTATTAAAATGTAACTCCCACATCCACATACCACATAATACACATATGTACACTGGTACTAATAAAAAATAATTGTTTGGTACATCTATTACTCATGAAATAAAATAACAGCAAATTTTAGCATATTAAATTCATTTTGATTTTCTTTCTATCATGATGGTCATTCTAAAATGGAAATTATGATTATGTAGTTGTACATATTTTCCATAACTTAATAAATCAGAAGATGACATGCCTTTATGTCTGTATTTTTCTTTTCTAAAAAAAAACTCCAGGAACATAGCAATTATTTCAAGTATTTTTATCATAAAGAGCAACATCCTTTATACAAATTCATCACAAGTAATAGCTTCCTCAAATGCATTTACCTTCCCTGTATCATTAAGCTTTACAGAAAAAGAAAAAGAAAGAAAAAAAAAAAAGAAACAAAGACACTTGAATGCGAATATCAAACTTGTCTGAGTTAGTTCCAGTGTAAATGGTTCTGCTGGATGCGGACACCAGAGTTTTTATTTACAGGTAATATAACACTCTTCAGCTGCCTTGTTAATTACAATTCCTCAGAAACTTTATTCATAATAGGTATGAACAGAAAAGGAGCATTCATTATTCCACAGTATCAGAAAAATATAACGTGTAGCAAAGAGCAGAGATCCACTGACTCTCCTACTACTGAGATAGTCCTGCAGTTAGGAATTTTGAACAGAGAAAATTGGGATGTGTAAAGGGTAAAAGTTGGATGTCATAATAATCTTCCTTCTTTCTTCCATTTACTTATCTATTAAAAACTGCATAAATTCATCACCAGCTTAAACTGAATGCAATTTAAGCAGGCATGAAGGACGGCTGAAAAATTTACTTGGTCATAAAATCTAGGGACGAATTGTTCCGAGTCTGATAACTTTTAACACGTAACGGCCTCATTAATCAGTATCAATCTATGAAAATTTAAAGAGAGAATAGCTCCAGACCTTAAATTAAAGGCATATCTCTAAAATATCAACAAGGAGATAATATGTCAGTAATTCAATGCTATCCCTTTGAACATCCAAGATGCAAGATGATCTACAAAGTACTGATACTGCAATAGGAAAAAAATACTTTATACACTAGTTGTTAAATTGTTGCCACAGAAAATATAGTCCAAGCATCTTAGGGCAGGGAATTAGTGTATGATATTGCTCCATTCCTGTCATGACCTGAACACTTTTGTTGATAATTAATCATATCAGGCTTATAACAGTTTTCAATAATAAACATTACTGAATACACAGACTGAGTGAGCATCTTCCTTGAAGAAAAAGACAAACCCCCCAAAATTAAAAGAAAAATGAATAAATAATTTTTTAAAATCAAAATAACTAAGTCGTCATTACACCGGGCTGACATTCACCACCGACACAGCAGATCAGACTTGTGCCGTGTCCTCGTCACTTCCTCGCGTGGCCATCAGGTAGGAAGCAGCCTTGCTCACATCCCAAGAGAAGGAAGCCAGTGTATGGCGTGCTACTTCTATTGGCACCCGGTGAACAATCAAGAGGAGCTGGAGATGCACCAACTTTAGGGCACGGTGCACATCCCATTCACATTCATTCAGGGCCACAACACATTCTTCAGGTGAAACTTGCTAAGGTAAAACAAGAAAAACAATAGTTATATACATAAGACTTGGAAAGTAGCAAGGCTCTTTCTGATCACTGGTAAAGAGATTTCCTACCTAGACATTACAATATATTTGGTTAAATATTACAATACATGTGGCAACTGAAGAATAAACATGAAGTATGTACTTTTTTTCTACAATATTGTAATATTGTACTAACACTTTGAATAATAATAATAATAATAATAATTTCAAACACTTATCTGAAGTATTGTATGCTATATATCTGTCATCACACATAGCACAAAATAGTTAATAACACCATATTGACTAGCTGTAAAATCTGTGCAATATGAAAGGCAAAATCTATCCTTGATCATCACTTTCTGCACAAACCTCATTCTTGAGAACTTTCTGCATGATGTGGACTTCATCTGACTGAGTGCCTCGGGCAGGTCCCTGTGTCCGCCTCGAGTTGGGTCGGTCCATGGCAAAGTCGAGCAGGTCTTCACAAGACACATGATCCCCAGATTGGTAAAGGGACCCACTGCCGCCTCCTGGTCCCTCCCCAAAGCCATTAGTGGTTACATGAGGGTCGGAAGAGTTAGTGAAGGCATCTGAGTTAGGAAAGGGAGGAGGTAGAGGACCTACAGGAGAGAGACTTTGCTCTTCCTCCTGAATGTCATCCAAGGCATCCATCTCACTGGCCACTTGACTCTCAAAGCTGTCATCCAGGGCACTCGTACTTCTGTTATGAAGAATAGGGTGATTGTACAGTCAAAAATGAGTATGGCTCCTATCCTATGTACAAAAACTTGGTTACTTATTAATGCCACTAGCACCACATATCTGTACATGAAACGTCATTCATTCATGAGTGGCACCTAATCTTATGATTAAAATGAGTCACTTGAAAAAAATGATTGATACTGAATATGAACCTCAATAGCTGTGTATTCAAAGAGTGAATATCATATGGTACTAGAGATCCATATAGAACACTTATTACTAGTTAATGATCATAAATAAAAATTTTCTTTTTTTCTGTGATATTAACTAGAAGACATACATGGAAGTCTTAATACTTTTAAGTTATGATACTTATATTCTTTTATTTATCAATTCTTAATGCCAGTCTATAATGCAGAATGATAATCAAATACACTTAAAATTACTTGTATTTCTATCAAACAATCCATTAATGAACATAAGTTTCTAACACTAAAAATCATATATGTTGTGGCTCATTCAGTCCTCAGAATCTTCAACATTTGTCAAGGTAATTAATTCATTCAATAATCAATGAAAAAAGAAGGAAAAAAAATCCACTCATATTCAGTACTGTACAGCAGTTA
>NW_028234427.1:29132082-29134582 GCF_977035675.1 Penaeus japonicus | reverse complement strand
ATCTAAGACAGTGATGACATCGCCAACAGAGTACTGTAGTCTGTCCCTCTTGCCTCCTGGAGTGGTTGGAGGATCCTCGCAATCCCGCACCACCTGGACTTGCTCCGGTTTACACTGGAAGGGGCCAGCAGTTTTACAATTTTTTAAGGGTGTATGCACTTATATTTATGCCTGTGTATAAAATTATCGACATATATCACCAACATTGTAAAATGTGTCAATCTAATTTGAAAGGAGAGATTTGATTCAAACTTTTTGGGAGGTCTACTTACATCAGGCAAGATGTCCATAAGATCTGCAAACTTGGGTCTTTTTGCAGGGTCATGTTGCCAGCACTTGAGCATTATAGTGTAATATTCTTTGGGACATGCTTCGGGTTGTTCAAGACGCTGGAAAAGAAGGCAATTCCCTCTTATACTAAAACATTTGTATATCTTCCTAAGTATTGAGTATAAGACAATATGATTATTCATACCTTTTCCCTTTCATTACAACTCTCCTGATACACACCTGGAAGTTTGGCTCGTCAATAGCCTCTAGTATCTGCTGTCCCGTGAGTGCGGCCCAAGGCTGAAAGCCATAGCTAAACATCTCCCATAGAGTCACTCCAAAAGCCCAAACATCGGAGGCAGAGGTGAATCTTAGGTAATTAATACATTCTGGAGCACACCTGAAAAACAAATATTTCAAAATTGGTAATAACCAATAGAAATATCAAATAATTTTAAGAATTAACTTTTGTAAAGGGATTTGATTTACATGTTATCAAAGTTTGAAGTTTAAATCCTTAATAATATGCAACAATACTTTTGAATGTAAATCAGCATTCAAAAATGATAAAAATAATAAATTCATCATAACAAAAATCTATTCTAAACAGGATCATACACCTTGCAACACAGCCAGCACTTACCATGCAATTGGGAGTTTCAAGTTAACATTAAAATTTGTTTGGTAATAGTCTTTTCCAACACCTAAAGCTCTTGATAAACCGAAGTCTGATATCTTGATCTTGTTTTTGGAAAACACCAAGATATTTCTTGCAGCTAAATCTCTGTAAGAAAAGAGGTTTATTGTTATATACAGACATTTCAAAAAGATTCCAATATTGAAATAAAATCAAGTATCTCAAGCATATATTTGAAATAAGTGAGAGAGAGAGAGAGAGAGAGAGAGAGAGAGAGAGAGAGAGAGAGAGAGAGAGAGAGAGAGAGAGAGAGAGAGAGAGAGAGAGAGGGAGGGAGAGGGTGAGAGGGAGGGAGAGGGAGAGGGAGAGGGAGAGGGGGAGGGAGAGGGAGAGGGAGAGGGGAGAGAGAGAGAGAGAGAGAGAGAGAGAGAGAGAGAGAGAGAGAGAGAGAGAGAGAGAGAGAGAGAGAGAGAGAGAGAGAGAGAGAGAGAGAGAGAGAGAGAGAGAAGAGAGAGGAGAGAGAAAGAGAGAGAGAGAGAGAGAGTGAGAGAGAGAGAGAGAGAGAGAGAGAGGAGAGAGAGAGAGAGGAAGAGAGGAGAGAGAGGGAGAGAGAGAGGGAGGAGAGGAGAGAGAGAGAGAGAGAGAGAGGGAGAGAGAGAGAGAGAGAGAGAGAGAGAGAGAGAGAGAGAGAGAGAGAGAGAGAGAGAGAGAGAGAGAGAGAGAGAGAGAGAGAGAGAGAGAGAGAGAGAGAGAGAGAGAGAGAGAGAGAGAGAGGGGGACACAACAGAGCACTAGCAATATTACCTGTGAATAAGTCTCTTGCCCTCAAGGTACGACATGCCATCGCAAATCTGTATGGAGAAGTGGCAGAGTGAAGTGACGGGGAAACTCACTCTCAGCGAGGGTTCCTTGATGCATTCGAGCAGAGACCGAAGAGGAGCCAGTTCTGTTACCTGAGGAACAAGAGAAAAATTATCTAAGGTTGTGCTTTTGTTCCTCATTTATAATTGTAGCATATTGTAGAGGTAGGTAATATTTTGGTGATAGCAAAAGTTTTCATGCTTACTAAAACATAGACCCAAGTAACATATGCAGGCACAAATATTGTAATTATCTCTAAATACTGAATACCTAATTTTTGTTCTTTTCTTTTTTAATGTATAGAAATATAAACCTTTCATAAGCTTTTCTTCAACATAAAAAACCCTTTCCCTTCATACATACCAGCATTAGGGCATTTGTGTCCAGCACAACACCATACAGTCTCACAATATGCTCGGAGTCTATGGTATGCATAATTGCTGCCTCCTTCAGGAATTCCATTGGCTGCGTTTGCATTCTCTCCTTGCTGAGGCATTTGATAGCTACCTGAATCTGTGGACAATGGGAACGAAACGTGAATATTAGCAATGCTATAAGTTACAAAAACATAGTTGCTCATTTAGATACTGCATTTATTAAAAGAGGTATGAGAATGAAAATGCCTAAAATCATGATCATAATTCCTAAAAACTGCCTTATAGTTGACTATTCCTACTGGTTTTAAAAACTGGTAGAGAAGTTTCTTACTCTTCGAAGTTAATTGCAATTGAA